>NC_136497.1:24370600-24455600 GCF_053919585.1 Euprymna scolopes
ATTAAAGTACAAGAACCCAACGTACAAGAATCCAACATTGTGTCGATGGGACGGAGATTGGAGGGTAGCAGTAGATAGTGCAGAACCTATTAGAGATCTATTTTTACCCCGCCTGAAAGGGATAGACAAGTGGTAAAGATGTGGCAATAATAATCCATGCAAGGCCAATGGTGGTTTTGTCGAGATATAAGATACTCTCTAGTATGAGTAATTTTCTCAAACGGTAGAGAGAGAGCCCACCTTTTTTGCGGCAGCCTTGGCAATGTCTTCAACATATTTGTTCCAATTCATGTTGCCTGTGAATGGTAAACCGATGAATTTGAACAATTCACCCACTATTTCAGTCACTCCAACCGAGAGATCGTTTCAAGATTCACACCATTCCTCTTAGTACAATTGTGTTTATTTCTTTTGCACTTAGTTCACCGGGTATGTTAGACAGATAGGTTTTGAAATTATTTTTCATGTGTCCGGTTGCTCCTATAAATACTGGAACGGTGGAGATCTTAAAATTCCAGTTTCTTTTCATATCGTATGTAAGGCCTTTACATTACGTTATCTTCTTAGCTCTGTTAAGTCGAGTATTATTAGGAACAGTTACTTCAACAAAGGTCGATACTTGTAACTTTCTTGTCCTATATCATTATATCAGGCTAAACAGCTCCGTTTTCTAGGTACGATCTGTAGGAATTTCGTGGTCCTTATGGAGTGTCTATGACTTATTTGCAACTGTCATTTCTTACCGCGAGGTAAAATGCCAAGTTGAGAAACTGGCGCGGTCTATCCTTTTCTCGAGAGTAGATGGGATTCTCTTAAGCGGTAGTAGGCACCTCATCTAGTGATGGCGTCACGATAAAAAATACCCTGGATAGCCCTGGCGAAGCACCAAATATTCAGCTTCCAATAAGATTTGAATTACACTACAAACTCGTGTAGTGAGTTCAATCTCGGCTACGGTCGCGCTGGGTTCTTTCTAGTATATCTTCCTAAGACTTGCTGCTACACTGGATATTCAGCCTTTTATCGATTTTTCAGTGGATCTATTTACACACTTTATTGTGTCGCACTGTATAATAGCCGTCTCCTAGCAGGGTCTTACAACTTGATGTTAGGTGGTTTTCACTCTCTAATTCTGTGTGACGAACCTGCACTTGTTTTTTCTGAGACAACTCATCTTCTTATCTTAAATGAATAGCCTCTTGATTTCTAAAACATATCACATGTACGCAATGTTCTAATAATAAGAGAGTTGATATTTCGCTTTCTAAATAAAATTAGTTTCTACGTTCAATTTATGTATTCAAACCAATTTTTAAAAAGCTTCAACTCAATAGTAAAAAATAGATACCCTGGATTAAAAAATTGTTGGGGGATATGGTAACAGTTTAAGTACGTTTTATTAATTCAGAAACAACCTGGTTATTTTTCATTATCATATTAATCATTAAAAATATGATTAGAATATTTATTATTATACTAAAGCAAATTTAGTCAACCTTTATTGCCTTGAGCTTTCCCTCTATATTTTATTAACAGAAAGTGCATGCTAAAATATTTCTTGGTTTGGGATTGAGTTACGTTTCAAAATATTTTATTTTAATCGTTGTAAATAGTCGTAATTTGCAATTAACTCACAAGTCAGCCATCTCTTAGTTAAATGTCTGTCTATGACTCTTATGTTTTGGAGCTGGATGCGTTAAAATCCAGAGAATAAGGAACATAATAATATCTTGGCATCTGCGTTCTGACAACACATCTATATTAGCGCCTTAATTTTTTTTATAATTTTTAAATTATAGAAATTAAAAAAATAACAGCAGAAATGTTGATAAAGGGTTACGTACTTGGAGATGGAGTGTGCTCATTGGTTCCGTGTGAAGGCCGGATTTATCTTTAAGGGGTTAAAGACGAACATATATCTTTAAGAAATTATTCTACTTCAATGTTACTCCACCTCAATTGACCTCACCTGAAAAATTGAATTTTATAACACTCGAATTATAGACACTTCTGACTAAAATTCTAGTATATATGAAATATGAATTGGTTTTAATGTCACTAGATAGTTAAAGCAAAGTAAATTATGTTGGACTATTTTCAAACATTATTAATAATGCTTACTCATTCGTATATTTTTATTCATATTTAAATTCATGTTTTGAAAATGACGTAATTGATTAATACATGAGGTTACACCAAAGCTATAATAATTTTAAGGTAATGTTTTAAGCTCTATTTATAAAAAAATCCGAGTAGATCACTTGGTATGACCTCAGACTAAAGATCTCAAGGTATCAGTTTCGCTTTCCGGTCATGACGTTCGTTTTTTTGTTTTTTGTTTTTGTTTTTTGTTGTTTTTTTTTGTTAATGTAATATTGTTCATTTCTAAAAATAGTTAATTCCTCTGATAATTTAAATGAGAACAAATTGTGCAGTGTATTTATTATGTTTTTATAACAATTTTGACTGACAAAAAAAAAATGGATTTGAAAGGCGGGCAGACAAACAAAATCTTTATTTATATAAGATATTAGAATTTAAAAAAAAAGGTAAAATAGTCATGGAGTGGGGGAAACGTACGCTTCCTTGTTTAATATCATACGCCACCGGATAAAAAATATGAATTACTGTTCTTTGTTCTGAATTATTTAGATGAGGGTTGATTGTTTGTATTACTTTTTTTGATTGGACTATTGTTCTCGTCTTGTGTGTTATTCGTGCAACGTTTTAATCGGTGTAGGCTCCGGCCTTCGTCGGACAACATTTCCTCTTCTCCTTTCGAAGGAGGTAACACCTACCGAAACGTTGCACAAATAACACTCAAGACGGGGACAATAGTCCAATCAAAGCAAGTAATACTGTTCTTCGTGTTTTTGTATAAAAGTCTATTCCTATTTCTTTGCGTCTTTTATTTCTCTCCCAAAAACATAAAAACTGTTCAAAAGTCTGTTTCCTTACTTCGCTAATCCTTGACATAAGACACAAAATAAATCGGCGACGGCCAGTTTGCGATGCGAAGTGTATAAATAGCGAACGTTTGGTTGGCGCATTCAAACAAGGCGCGTGTGAAAAATCAATTCTTCTTATGTTGCTAACCAGGCAGCAGGCATAGAAATTCAAAATGGAGCGTCTCTATGTTACAACGCTCTACCAACAATTATCATATCAAAAGACTGGCTGATATTTTATTAGCCGAGAAACTGGAAAATTATGAAGCGTGTAGCTTTTCTTCTCCGTCGTGTGACAACTTTAATGCAACAATAGAGTGGCATGCCCACATTTGCATATCCCACAATGCATTCTGTTTCTACAGTTTTGAGATGAGGATTGCTGATTCATATTATTGGAATTATTTGAACTAATGGTTTTATCGTATGCGTTATTCGCACGTTTCGCCTAATGTAACCTTCGACTTTCTCCAGGTGTTTCTTGTCGAATTCAAGAAGCTTTTCGTTTGGGGTCTGCACGGAATTTCTTACGAAACGAGAGCATGTTACGCTTAAGCATGTTAATCAAAGTGTTCCGTTCGAAATTCCGTGGAAATTCCCGAGTTCACCATGTAATTTCACCTGAAGGAGTATTGCATTAAAATCAATACAAGCTTTTATAAAAGGCTATTTTCGTTTTTATGTTTGCCGGATCCTAAAATATGTTTAAATATGCTTTAGCTCATGTATATTTTATATATTTATTATTACAGAGCCAATTCTCTATTGAATATTATATTGTACCTAATATATGGTAGTAATTTAAAAAATAACAAGTGGAGCATACATGGTCCTCCGTGAGTGCACAATGAACGAGACATAAAAAATTACTAAGTTCAGCGTTTGCCCCCCCCCCATTTAGTCTTAAAAGTCCAAAGGAGAAGTCAAATCTTGGTGAAAATGAACAAACTGTGCAGTTTTAGGCTTTAACATTTGTAATTTTGAGTTCTGCACTATGCAAAAAAAGAAATGATTAAATTCATCATTTGCCTCTACCCCCCCATGTAGCCCCAAAAGTCCCCAAGGCCTAAACTTATTTAAATTTGAGTTCAGCACCATGCAAAACTGCTAAATAGACATACACAGAAAATTGAATTTGGGCATGCGCAGAAAGAAGTAAAAACATGTCGGAAAATTTAAATGAACATTTTTGCGTTTCGACTTGTCAGTATTCTGTACATGTTATTATGAATCACATCCAAACAATTTTACTCCTTGTAAATCATCATTGGTGTATGATTACTATTTTCTGTTGATTTCAGTGTTTTGTGACCACTAGTTTAAGAGTTTATCGGTTAAATATTTACACACAGAAAGACACATTAACATATATCTACTGATTTATTTATATAGATTACTTTCTCTTGTTATATATTATTATTTCTAAATGAACTGCTTTAATTTCAAGGCATCTGTTCCGATGATAGTAATTGACTAAGCAATTTCTATGATCAATAGAAGCAGCATAATCAGGAGTGTTTCATGGCTTGCTATTTGGTCTTTGTTGGAATTACGTATAACGTATAAAACTATCAATATAAGATATTAACGGATCCGACATATTGGATGTGACATGGGACATTCTTTCTGAAAATAAAATGCGGGAGAATTTAAGAGATAAAAGATGTAAAGTTCGCCAATCAGCCTTTAAGAATCAATGCACTCCGCGATGGAAGAGGTATAATAGGACTCTCCTGAACTTAGATCTTAATGGAGAAATCTAAGTAATCAGACGATGCTCAGAGGAAATAGACAAGCATATGTATACTGACCACGACAAGTTATCAAGAAAATATCAAGAAGCTAAAATGACTGCCGCAACACTGAAACACATAAATAGCAACTCCAAAATCTTCGGTTAGGATACCCCTACTACATGGGAAACTGCCCCTAATATAATCCAGCAGATCAAGGAATAAAATTTTAAAAAGATGCGAACGAGTGTAAAAGACTAGGAAATAACATTGAGAATATACGTGCATATGTAAACATGATTGTTTTCAAGACTAATGTAAACAAGTTCTTGTTGGACCGTCGTCTTAAATTACCAAAACCTACCCAAATTTCATAATTTTCATCATTGTGATGTATAATCCTTATCTTTGAGTGGCCTCTGGGTCTTGATAAGCGATTACACCCCGCTAATTAGCAAAACCAAAGAAACAGGTTGTCAGACCGTGTCGTTAACTACTAAACCATCGTCACCTTCCATTAGTATATTTAACTGCAGCAAATTTAGACATGATACTGGTTTACTGTGGGAGATCTAGCTGTGAATGGATACAAATTTGCAGTGATCGAAATCGTCGGTATTACTCAGTAAGAGCGCCTTAAGCGACAAACCTATCCTTTTCAAAATTATGGTAATGCCTGGGAGTGTCTCATAGGATCGAACAGAATTATACTTTACTTCGATCTAAGGTCTGTGTCTCTGCTTCATATAACTACCTAACAGGAATCGTTGTGTGAATCAACTGTGCCTGATTGAATTTGCTTGATTATGATAATAAAGAGAAAATCTTAATATCTGAAGAATAGTCAAAGCGTTTGATCATTCATGGAAGAATTTTCCCGCTGATTCTGTGCGTCATGTGTTCTTTTGCAGCCGTCAAGCAAATGGTTCCGATGTCCAAGAAGATAAAGAAGAACGACTCAACCGAACACTTCTTAGTATTAGCGACGCTGTCCACAATGTTCAAAAGTGCAGAACTGGTACGTATAGTGATCTTCGGCAGCGTTTCAAACCCCAACCCCCATCACCCAGTTTCCATTCCTATCGCATGGTTCTCCTTTTGCACTTGTATTCCCTTTTATTCCTGAACTCTGACATCAACTAACAAGTGTCAACAAATCAATTTTTTACTAACTATTATAATATCGAATCGCATCGGGCTGCATGTGTACAAATGCGAGCAATGTCAAGGGGTGTATTAAATATTACGTATATCAAATAATTTATATGTTTCTCGTGACAAAAATACATTAGTATAGAGAGAAAGATATCTTTAGATAAGAAATATACATTACATACTGTTTGAATAGACTCGTAACTATACGTTCACAAGATAAACAAAGGAGACACAAAGAAAACATAAAAACCAAAATCATATCTGTAAACCTAACCGTAAACCTGTATTTTGATTCTTTAATAGAGCAGAAACTTAATCACTCACGATGAAGCTTCTCAAATGAAGAAGCGAAATATTAGTCTACAGCTCTATTTTGGGGGTGGGTGCGTGTGATTTTGTCTTCTATATTTTGTGGTTTACCTATTTGTCTATGCATTCTCCCAGATTCTATATTTATAATCTATCTATCACACACACACATGCACACATGCACACATGCATACTCACGCACACAAACGCATACACACACGCATATATACATGTATCAGTATTAAATTATATACTTATATTATAAAATAATATATTATGCACATATATTAGTTTCAGTATTTTCTTCAACGGTGTTTAATTCATGATTAGAGCTTAATAGCAGTATACAATATACTTATAGCAAGCAAACTTCAGAGAAAGGTTTGTCCTTTACTCTTAAATAAAGTCCGTCAAGCTAACTGCGATTAACGTTTTACGATTCTTTTTATAAGTCAATAATAATTACATGAACCTCTAACAAGTTCTATTATTACCTATATTCACCTACAAGCAGTCACACACATATGTACGTTATATATGTGTGTGTGTGTGTGTGTGCGTGCGTGTGTGTGTGTGTGTGTGTGTGTGTGTGTGTGTGTGTGTGTGTGTGTGTGTGTGTGTGTGTGTGTGTGTGTGTGTGTGTGTGTGTGTGTGTGTGTGTGTGTGTGTGGATACATGGAGACATCATAGATCAGTAGTGAACAAATTTATGACATATACGGTAAAAAATTCAGCATAAACATTAGTTTTGTGTACGATCGTTTTTGAGACGACATGAACTTTTATTGAAACTAAATTACTTTATGATAATTGCAATGCATTTCTTATAGCATACAAAACAATGAAACATAAAAAGAGACACAAACTACCAAAACCATAGATGCAGAGAAACATACACCAATAGAAAAGGGATGTTTTCAGTTATTGTTTTTAAATGCAATATCCAAATGCAAAAGAATTAATAGTTAAACTAAATTAAGAGATAAATTCGCCATTAATAAAATTGAAGAGATTCTCTTTTTTTATAACGATATTAATAGATTATATATAAAACATTCTTAATAACATTTTCAAAAAATAAAGAAAACCATAATATAATTTGGAGTTTAGCAATTACAATCAATTACAAGTTTTATTATAATTACAAAGAAATAAACATCAATAATAATAATAATTATAATAATTATAATAATAATAATAATTATAATTATAATAATAATTATAATAATAATTATAATAATAATAATAATAATAATAATAATAATAATAATTATTATTATTATTATTATTATTATTATTATCATTATATTAACGAATGAAGTAATAAAACTACAAATAATGGTAAGAGATTTAAACAGAAAATTTCATACATTCATTAATTCAAAGCTAGTTAAATGAAAATATTTTCACTAATTGCATATATATATATATATATATATATATATATATATATATATATATATATTATATTATATCATATCCTGACGATGTCCCCTGCAATAGGGGCGCAACGTTGATCACCATTTTATAAATTCTTCGGAGTTTCTTTCTCAAAACAACATATATATATATATATATATATATATATATATATACTTTAATGAAATAAGATTTAATTAGATATTTTTTTCAAACAGGTTAGAACCAATTGTAATATGTGTGTGTGTGTGTGTGTGTGTGTGTGTGTGTGTGTGTGTGTGTGTGTGTGTGTGTGTGTGTGTGTGTGTGTGTGTGTGTGTGTGTGCGTAATATATTTATATCTCATTCTATCGGGTTCACAAGAAAGTTCTTGCAGGTTTTAACTTTTAAATTCAGATGACCATATCTCGATTCAAACAAACATTTATTTGTCAAAATAAACACCATCAGAAACAACAGACTTTTGCCACGTAAAAATGTTTCGTTCTAATGGCGATTCAGTCGCTGGAGGTGTTATGGATATCGGTTAGGTTTTTTAAGCAGAAAGTATTCGAGATGCTTTAAAAAGTGGTAGAGAGGGCTTATAAGGCAGAGTTTTGTACCCCAATTCGTTCAATGTTTGCGGGGTCGGGCATTGTCGTTGAGGAGAATTGAACCTTTTCTGTTGACTAATGATGGGTTTTGTTGTCGAAGTTTCTGATGCATTTCATCCATTTGTTGACAGTACTCGGCTCTAATGGTTTCGCCTGTATTCAAAAAACTAATGGATGAGACCGAGTGCAGACCACCAAGCCGTCAGCATGACCTTCGTTTGGTGCAACTCTGGCTTCCAGTAGTGTCATAGAGCTTCGTCGGCGTCTAACCACTGAGCTGGGCGTCGCTGGTTGTCGTAAAGAATTCACTTTTCATTGAAAGTCACAACCTGGTCGGGAAACGGGTCGTTCTTGCTGCGTAAAAGGAAAGATGGCACTTGATAACGGCGTTTCTTTTGGTTGTCTTTCAATTCGTGAAGCAGCCATTTATTAAGTTATTTCGTCTCTCAAGTGGTTGGAAATTGTCGTATACGTTACATCTAAGTTATTGGACAGTTGTACGTTGATTAACTTCGATTAAGCTTCTTAATTGATCGTTGTCAACATCCGATGGTCGACACTACGATCATCATCTTCAAGACTCTCGTCGCCACCTCGAAATTTCTTAAACCAGTATAGAAACATTTAAAAAATCCCCTATATATATTTATAAATACAACTCTTTATCTAAACAAACATAATATAAAGAATATTCTTCGTCAGAACCGCTACACTTTGGAATTCCATTCCGGGTCCCTGCTTCCCCAACTGTACTGACGTGCAGAAGTTCACGTGTAACGTGAACAGACACCTTGCTGCCCAAATCCCTACATAGTACCCAATAGATGTTACCCCCTGATAGTAGCCCCCTACACCAAAGTGGCAATGTGCCTTGTTTGGGGTGAAAATGTAATTTTAAAAAAAATTTTAAATACCCGAACAGTCTAAGACTGAAACGAAAAATCACTAGAGTAAAATCTAAGAATCCAAAAAATAAATATCAAAATTGAATGAAAACACCCCTACCCTTATTTCAGAGGAGCTGGTTCATCTCCCCCCTCCTCACACATACACATTAGTAACGACCTTGGATCACAGTTACCTTTCTAGGGACGCAAATAACTTCATAATACTATAAAACATTACACACATTCTTCAAACCAATAAACAAAAACACACACACACGCACATTATACCCTAAAGAGAAAAAAAGATAAATAAAAACAAAAGCAGAAACAGAGAGTGGGTGAGAGAAACATAAGACAGGGGTGACGGCAGCCCAATAAAACAGTAATAAAAATTGAACATTCCAATGAAAAGTAGATTCACTTCTACGTTTCCATCTCTTGGAAACATTTCAAATGAACTACGAAAATGCTCTTTTTACATCTCCAATACATCTTTAATATATTCTAAGCATTTTAAATAATTTCTGAAGAGGACGCTTCACAGAACGTCTAAAACGCGTTAAAAACAATTTCAATGATTTAAAAACATTATTACAATGATCTAAACATAATTTTCAATGAAAAACCAAGACACGGGATGATAAAATAATGTTAAAAATACACATTGTTGGTTACCGCCCACTTATTTAAATATATATATATATATATATATATATATAATATTGTTTGCCAGAAGTTAAGTAACCAACAAAGTTTAACGAAATTAAAACAAGAGTGCTCCATACTGAATTAGAGCAGGTATACTCTTTATTTTTTTACATGAGCAGTAATATGTTGCTACACAGTCACGAGCATGTTTCAGTCAGCTAGTTAGTTGTAAGATTACAAACTTTGCTTTCGTATAAGCTGTATCGCCTTAGTAGGTTTCTAGTTACTTGTAACTAGCTGACCGAAACATGCTCATGTTACTGCTTATGTAAAAACAAATAAAAAGTATATCTATAACCCTTATCCTTGAGTGGCCTCTTGGCCTTGATAATGTGGTGATGCCTGTGTAATATATATATATATATATATATATATATACGAGGATGAAACTTCCGTGTACCTAATCTACAAAACATATTTTCATAACTTAATATATACTTGAAGTTGTAAAAATAAAACACCATACACACACACACAGACACAGACACACACACGCACACACACACATATATATATATATATATATATATATACACGGCGAAAGTCATGCGAGAACAATCACGCCACGGGTAATGCCGAAAATAATGAAACAAAGGATTCCTTTCACTGATGATGACTAATGTTAACATTTTAAAATTAACGCCCGGCTGAATCCCGAAGACAATTGGCTGGTTGTGACGTCAGTAAGTTCTTAAGAAATGAGCCGTTAAGTAATGGCCGCTGCTTTGATCATTCATGTCAACGAGCGTAGCTATAGGATTACAGAACTGTATGTTGGAGAATCGAGAACTAATTCTTTTTATCTAATAAAATTGGGAAACTTTTGTAGAGACATTTTACCTCCAGTGGACAACGACGTTAAATCAGTTATTGAAGTTCACGCTGCACTTGGCCTGGACATGCTTTCCTGATTATATTATCCATCAAAAAGTGACTTGCAAGGTAATTTGTAGTTTCGTGTACAAGCTGCATAATTCAACATAATCTTCAAAGGAATGGTTACTCACAACTACTCTTTTGGTTTTGAATACTTATTGAACTCTTCATTATTGCGGTTCAGATCAAATGTATGCTCAATTGATCAGATTATTAATACACACCATGAGCTAATATGTTTATTTGTTGGGGTTTAACCTTTGGATCATTTTATGACGGGTATCTATTTATTAAGGAACCGTTTACTCCGTCCTCTAATTGACATATAAGTGATATGTTCTTTTTAAATTTTTTGATAAAGGATACTGTTTAACGTATAAATATATGATGTGGGGTAGTTTTTTGATCAACTAAATACATAATATTTAATGGGTTGTTTTGCTTTACGGCATATCGACCCTTTCGGGTTATTTAATGCGAAATTCCGTAATTCTGATTTTATACATCAAGGTCTTTATATCTTAAAATGTTCATTCTATGTTTGTTTTGGCTGTTTTGTTTATGACCCTGGAGCACTGAGGCGTCGCCTATATTGCGTGGACTCATTTTGGTTATATTGTTTATATTATGGGACCTGATGCTACCAGATCAGGCTGTCTAAAGATACCAGTTTCCTGACCTAAAATGCGCCAACCATTGGTGTCATTGTTTTATTCTTTTTTTTTTTTCGTTTCCCTTTGCAAGACTCAAATGAATAAATATTTAAATATAAAAATTGGCAGTAAATAATCTGAAAATGGTTGATATGCCCTAAAACAAAACAAATAAACCAAACTTCATGAATAAATATTTGAAGATATAATAAACTGGAGCACAAAAACCTATTTTTTAAATTACTGGATTCGGTATTTGAAAATGAGTTCATACGTTGTAAAACGAAACAATTACACCAAACATTATGAATAAATATTTGAACATATAACAAACTCGAAGCATAAAGCATTTTTTCCCAAAATTACTGAATTCAGCATTAAATAACACAAAAAGGATTGATATTCCATAAAACAAAAAAAAATCCAATTATCCTATTTTAACTATTCAATAGCAGCAGATCAAACCTTTTGTACCTAAAATGAAAAACCTATTGTGAACGATTCCTTGAATACAATTTAGTGAAGGTTCACCTTTCTCGATAGTATGACAGTGTAAACAAATTTAAGTATTCCGACATGATTTGAACCCGGATTATCCAATTAAAAAAAATCTGTGTCAATATCTGTTGCGTCACTCGTGCGCATGCGCATACGATACCATATTTGTTATTAAAATTAAATTTAATGAACAAATCATCCAAGCCCTCATTGTGATTTCGTTTCATTTGTTTCGGCCAATGGTGAATTTTCAGTTGAAAAATCTTAAAATCCCCACAATTGAAATAATTTATCATGACAAATTTAGAACGTAGGATTCCATCATTTGCTTCTTTTTTTCCTTTCGACATTTGCTTGAAATATTAAGAATTGTGAAGATGAAAATTAATTATTTTTGTCATTTTCGCATAAACCATCTAATTAACAGCATGACTAAAATCATGCGAAAACATTGGTTCAGACGTTTCTAAATTTTGAAGAACCCATGGCGCAATGGTTCAAGTAATTGTAAAAATCAATTGTAAAAGCTATATTCTTCTAAAGGTTGAAGGTTCAATTCTCAGTGCGGGCGACCGAAAAAAATGTAATTGCGAATTACTTAGCACCTCTATCCAGTCATGGCTGACAGAACAAGAGCATGTTACCCCGTGAAGTAAATAAAAGGTCCCGTTGGAAATTCTGTCCAAAATCGACAAGATCCAGCTGAAGAAGGTCTGAGGTTACATCGACCGAGAAATTGTAAAACTCACACTCAAGATGAGAACATTAGTCCGATGAATCCAAAATGTTACATTAAAATCTTTTAAATATTTAGATAGGTTAACATTTAGAAAGTTTAACATTTAAATAGGTTAACATTTACATAGGTTAACATTTGAATAGGTTAACATTTAGATAGGTTAACATTTAAATAGGTAAACATTTAATATTAACATTTAGATAGGTTACCATTTAGAAAGTTTAACATTTAAATAGGTTAACATTTAGATAGGTTAACATTTAGAAATTTTAACATTTAAATAGTTAACATTTAGATATGTTAACATTTAAATAGGTTAACATTTAGATAGGTTAACATTTAGATAGGTTAACATTTAGATAGGTTAACATTTAAATAGGTTAACATTTAGAAAGTTTAACATTTAAATAGGTTAACATTTAGATAGGTTAACATTTAAATAGGTTAACATTTAAATAGGTTAACATTTCAATATTAACATTTAGATAGGTTGCCATTTAGAAAGTTTAACATTTAACTAGGTTAACATTTAGAAAGGTTAACATTTAGAAAGTTTAACATTTAAATAGGTTAAGATTTAAATAGGTTAACATTTAAATAGGTTAACATTTAAATAGGTTAACATTTAGATAGGTTAACATTTAAATAGGTTAACATTTAGATAGGTTAACATTTAGATAGGTTAACATTTAAATAGGTTAACATTTAAATAGGTTAACATTTCAATATTAACATTTAGATAGGTTACCATTTAGAAAGTTTAACATTAAACTAGGTTAACATTTAGATAGGTTAACATTTAGAAAGTTTAACATTTAAATAGGTTAACATTTAAATAGGTTAACATTTAAATAGGTTAACATTTAAATAGGTTAAGATTTAAATAGGTAAACATTTAGATAGGTTAACATTTGAATAGGTTAACATTTAAATATTAACATTTAGATCGGTTAAGATTTAAATAGGTTAACATTTAAATAGGTTAACATTTAAATATTAACATTTAGATAGGTTACCATTTAGAAAGATTAACATTTAAATAGGTTAACATTTAGATAGGTTAACATTTAAATATGTTAACATTTAGATGGTTTAACATTTAGATAGGTTAACATTTAGATAGGTTAACATTTAGATATGTTCACATTTAGATAGGTTAACAATTTAATAGGTTACCATTTAGAAAGGTTAACATTTAAATAGGTTAACATTTAGAAAGGTTAACATTTATATAGGTTAACATTTAAATAGGTTAACATTTAAGTGGTTTAACATTTAGATAGGTTAACATTTATATAGGTTAACATTTAGATAGGTTAACAATTAGATAGGATAACATTTAAATAGGTTAATATTTAGATAGGTGAACATTTAAGAATACCAGGTTCTGTATAAAAATGCGGTCCTAGTGCCCTCTGAAGCTGGTGACCGGCATCAGTCTACAAATATAACAGACTACTGAATGTGATCCGGGTTGATCAGACACTTGCGATGACATATCGATTTCAAAATGCATCATCTCTACGATCAATACAACCTTCGACTGCTAGATTAATTCTGGCTTTTGAAACGCATGCGCGTGTGTAGATAACAATTGTTCAAGCGGCTAATACCGATTATAGTCATTCGCGAGGATTGATTTCTTAACTGTTTCTCTATTTGGCGGGATTTCCCTAACATCTGTAAGGTATTAATCTCCTTCAAATACAAGTTTTCATACGCGATTTTTGCAGAAACGTTTAGAAAATCAAGGAACTGGTGATTTATTTAGGATAAATGAGTCGGTGAATGGGCAGATATATTAGGATTAGGATAATCACATTAAGAAAAAAGAACTTTTGTTCCTTTCGTTAATGAGATCGTCACTGGATGAATTTGGGCACGAATTATTGAAACATGTTTTGACAAATTATAAGCGAAACGAAATTGGGTCCGATCCAAAACAACATATCTTTCAGATAAAATTCATACAGCACACAGACACAGACACACACACACACACACACACACACACACACACACACACACACACACACATATATATATATATATATAGAGAGAGAGAGAGAGAGAAAGAGAGAGAGAATAAATGACAAAAAGTTATATTCAAAAATTCATTACGTTGACCATATTATAATTTATTCCTTTAATTCATTTGATATATACAATTCTTGACAGTATCTGTTTCGAAGCGCAAAATCAATCACTACGAAACAGATACTGTCAAGAATTGTATATGTCAACTGAATTAAAGGAATAAATTATAAGATGGTCAACTTCCTGAATTTTGGAATATAAGTTTTTGTCATTTATTCTCTATATTGCTCTGTAATTACATTGAGCTTCTTAAATAAGTATTGATATATATTATAAGTAAATATATTTCTACATATATATATATATATATATATATATATATATATATATATATATATATATATATATATATATATATATATATATTCAAACAGACATTGTTAAATAGCACGGAGTGTTTTTGCTTAATGATCTTTTTTTGTTTTCATTTTTCCGTTTTTCGAATTGTCATTTTTATGTTTAGGTTGAATTTTTTTACACACGGGACGCTTCACCATTTCAAGTAATTTAAATATAATTTGGACTGAAGCATATAAAGCATCCAGATTTTGAACGAAACAATAATAATCAAAAACTGCCTGAAAAAGACAGAAGAAAATAATTTGAAAGTACTTGCAAAAAAAGCAAAAAAAAAAAATAGATGGACAAAAACGACTACGGAACCTTTCTACACAAATTCGACCGAGACATAAGACAT
This sequence comes from Euprymna scolopes, assembly GCF_053919585.1. Lineage (NCBI taxonomy): Eukaryota > Metazoa > Mollusca > Cephalopoda > Sepiida > Sepiolidae > Euprymna > Euprymna scolopes. Next base: position 24,385,913 of record NC_136497.1, read on the forward strand.
TCAAAAATGGAAACATTATAAAGATAGCTTATTAAAACCACTCAGTGCTATTTAACAATATCGGTCTGAATGAAACCATGTTGCCTAAATACACAACATATATATATATAACCAAAATAAATAAACCGCTTGTCGATACGCATAAAAAAAGAGAAAGAAAAAACAAATAAATAGGTAATATTATTAAAAATTAAATTTAAAAAATTAATAAAACAGAAAATATTACTAATAATAATATTTAGGAATATATATATGTATGATGATTGTAACGTCTTGTCAGACGAGTGCCACTCCCTCAGACATTTAAAATCCATGATTCCAAATGTCTGAGTGAGTATCTATACAAATATGATGTTACAGAGTCTTAGCTTTGTACGACAGCCAAGTCTCTCTCTCGGTTCAAAATGTTGAGATCCAGCAACAAGCAAGAGCAAGATAGCCAGCAACAAATTAAACTGCAGACCAGCTTAATGCGGGTACTGGTCTTCCGCTTTATGGTTTTTTAAATTAGAGATTTGCTTCTCCGTGAAAGGTTGCCTTCACCACGGCTTACGGGAGCCCTCTCTACCCCAATACACATATACACACACACACAAATATACACGGTGCTAGTTGGCCGTAGACCCAGAAAAAGAGTTCATTCGCCCTTTGTATATTTGTATATATATATATGCATATATATATATATATATATATATATATATATATATATACATATACATATATATAGTAAGTTATAAAATATATATGGCAATGGATATATATATATATATATATATATATATATATATATATATATATATATATATATATATATACTAGCAAAAGTACCCGCCGTTGACTGGGTCCAAAAACAGCCTACAGAAAATGGACTCTGATTTATGAAAGTATGATAGGTTATGAAAAGGAAGGGTTGTAAAGAGATAGTTTCGAATTTGGGGGTATCAAAACCAAAGCAAAATATGATGAAAGTAAAAATAAAATAGATAAACCCCATAATTTATTATACCATCCACATTCTGTGGATCTATATTAAAAAACCTTGTTAAACTTTGTGACATATTTCCATTCTATGGAGGCGCGAACGAACATCCCATAATTTTATTATACCATATTTCTTTAAACTGAAACATAATTATCAAAGTATATTTACACAGATTGATATGAAAAGTCTTTATTTAAAGTTTGTGCCTATTTCCATTATGTTAAAACATACTTATCAAAGTATTATTATGTACATCAATATCAAAAACACTTGTAAACGTTTTTTTTTAATTTTTTTTTTCACACTTTCTGGATCAGGCGCGTACGCAGACCCCACAATTTTAATGAACCATCATTATTCCAGATCAAATGTACCAATTCCTGTGTCTCGATACATCTTCTATCATTATATGTGATCAGTTTTCTATAATAGTCAACCATATAGGAGCCTATTCGTGACCAGACACACACAGACTTCAGCTTTATATTATACTAGCAATCGGTGCCCGGCGTTGCCCAGGTGTTTTGAGGTTAATGCTGACAAAAAAAAAACGGTCAATTTTTTAAACTTTGACCCCTATTATGACTTCTTAACATTTATTGTTTAGGGATCAAGTAAAGGTAATAAGTTAGATCCATGTCCAAGGAATCTATATCTAAAATATCACGTGTTTAGACCCAAAATTGTAGGAGGAGTTTGGCAGAGTTCTCAAAGGTCAAATCGTTTGATAGCGAGGCCAAATTTCGCGAATTTGGCCTTTTTTTTAAAGCAGTTTGGCCTTCAAAATTTATGTTTGGCCTTTTTCTTCACCGATGAAATCTGGGGACGCAACGGGAATTTTCGGCTAAAAAATGTTGTTACAATGCACATCTATGTATTGAAATACAATTTGTGGCAAAATTTCAGGAAAAACTAATGGATGGTTCTCTCGCAATAGTCCGGACAATTCGCTTAATTATCTCGTCAAAACCTTAAATCTCGAATTTTTGTGCATTTTTTTTCGGGGGGGGGGGCTAATTTGGCATAATAGTGTCCATTTAATAGTATTATCTTGAAAAAATAAAAAAAATAAGGAAAATTACCAAAAAAAACAAACAAGAACAACAAAAGTGTGCCGTATTTTTAAAAGTTTTATTGCGTTGTTTTTATTTGCTTTTTTTATTTCATCGGTGAAGAAAAAGGCCAAACAGAAATTTGAAGGCCAAACTGCTTTAAAAAAAGGCCAAATTCGCGAAATTTGGCCTCGCTATAAAAAAAAAGGGGGAAATCCCCCTACTTGAACTTTCTGTTTAATTAATAATGACTCGCTTGTAGCATTGATTTTTTTCTTTTTTCGCTATAAAAAAATAACTACTTGATGAAATTACGTGATTTTTTCTGTAGGAAAACTTTATCCCATGACGAGTACGTACAATATATATATTTTTTTTTTAAATATTTCCATTTTTTAATGTCAATGGAAAACTGCACAAGTACCCAAACCCGAAATGTAAAGACCACGAGTGAAGGCGCTTTTTTTTTTTTTTTTGGTTTAGTTTCATAATGGCGGCCGTGATGTCGGAGGTTCGATTGTTAGATTGTAAGTTTCGTATTTTTTTAATTTGTAAATCGCAAGTTAGGAAAAAATTAAACCCTTCCAAGATGGACAATAAATAAAGCCATAATATTTTATGGTAAAGTTAAGAGCCTACGAACCATAGTTTTTTAGGAGATGTGATTATTGGATTAACCAATCAGAAATCGTCTGTGGCACACACATCTCTGTTTTTATAGATATATATATATATATATATATATATATATATATATATATATATATATATATATATATATGGGCTTAAAGAATATGGATAGAATCTTTATATAGAGACTTATCTGGATATAAGAAGCTACACCTATGGCAGTGCGACATAAACATAAAATGAAATTATAGATAAGATCAAATAATTATACGTTACTTTATTTGTCCGTTCATTAAGGGAAAACAAAAACAGAAACATTCCTGATATCTAGGCATTTCGAAGCCTAATTCTTCTCATCAGAAAAGGATCAGAGAGCTATGTTTCACAGACAGGGAAACGCGACATCTAGCTTATAATATATTATGAAAGAAATGTACAACAAACATAAGAATAAAAATCAAACAATGAAGGAAGATAGATGAATTATAAGAACATAAAATAAAGGAAAAAAACAAAACAACGGGTATTTATGCTTGTCTTTATTGAACTGACAGATAAATTCATATACACCCATATTTATTGTATCGTATCTATAATCTTATTATATATATATAATGCAGTTTAAATTCCTGGGGAAAAACTAACTAAATTCTATATATCGTACTCTTCGCACTTGCATAAGCTGACTTTATACTAGGAAATCCATAATTACAAAAGAGAATTCAACTACATAACGGTGAAAAAAAGAATCATAAATTAAATTGGTAAGTAGAAACGGGGATCATCAGCTGTTTGTTATGTAGCTGTTTTGGAAGTTTAAAACTATACGGTAGTTTAAAATAATACAGCTATTTAATCCATCACTTTCCAGTGGAAAATGTATTTCCCAAATAAAGAAAATGCGCACAATCAATTTACTATATATATATATATATATATATATATATATATATATATATATATATATATATATATATATATATTATTATTATTATTATTATTATTATTATTATTATTAATAATATATATTGATATATATATATATATAAATAAGTAAATATGTTAATAATAATAATAATAATAATAATAATAATAACAACAACAATACTAATAATAATAATAATAATAATAACAAAAATAATAATAACAACAACAATAACAATAATAATAATAATAATAATAACGTATTAAAATTATTTTCAAATCTATTTTGTGATATGTTAATATTTTTACATAGGAATAGGGGTGCATAAAAATGTTAAAGTACCTTTGGTACCAAACAGGCAAACAGATAAGAGAAATGAAACCTAGCCATACAAAAATCTAATATATATATTCGGCAAAAGCTTTAAGTATATATATATATATATATATATATATATATATATATATATATATATATGCTTTCTATTTGTTTTACATATTCATTCTGCACATTCATGAACATGTTTCGGTCAGCCAGTTACAAGTAACTAGAGATTTCTTCAGACGATATTTCTTATTATTATTATTATTATTATTATTATTATTATTATTATTATTATTATTATTATTATTATTATTCCTGCGGACTCTACTTTTGCTTTTGTGATTTCATCTGAAGAGACGTCTAGTTACTTGTAACTGACTGACCGAAACATGCTTATGAATGTGTAGCGACATAGTAATGCTTATGTAAAAACAAATAAAACGGTATATCTTGCTCTTCTTCGATATTGAGCACTCTTGTATGAACCTCGTTAACAATTGATTGGTTGCTTCACCTCTGGAAAATATTAATCTGGAATAATTTTATAGATGCATGCAAAAAATAAATTCGAACAGCACATGACGAGCTAAAGCTTTGTCCTTAAGTCCTTCGTGATAAACTGTCAATGTCCACGCACTATAGATTATATTTCGGTGCTGATTACATATATTTTACTGCAACTATTGAAGACTTATAGATATAACAATCAATACAACTATATTAATGCGCGTGAGCGTGCGTATGTCAATGTGTATGTGTATATGGTTATGCTTATCGCTTTTGCTTATACTTACGCTTGTGTCTATGAGTGGTAGACGTTAAATCAATATTTAAAAATTCCATTCAGTTTACTTTTAACCATTATTTTTGTTAAAATTAATAGCGATTCTTTGCAACATTCCACCCTGTGAACATTTACAACAACAAAAAAAACGTTTAGCTACAAGTACTGCGAATAATTTTCTTTTCTACCTATATATACCTAAAAGTAAACGGAACTTCCCAGATCAAAGTTCATTCCAATAACTATTTGTCTATGAATACACAATGAAAGAGGCTGATTATAGCAAATCCATTGTTTTTGTTGCGCCGCCTTTTTTAAAAATTTCTCACCAGTCTGAAGTTACTAATCCTTATATTGTTGTTGCATTATCCTCCTGAAAAAATCACTAATTCTTATCCTCGAGTGACCTATGGGTCCTGTTAATCTGTGATTTCTTAGTACATAAAAAGACAATGTTTACGCCCACGTGTGACTGCTGTTACGAACATGCTGAACAGTATCGAGACAATAACACAGCCTTGCTTGACGCCCGATCACTTGCAAAGTCACATGTTCAGGGGAGCTTACTTTGGCAAACATTGTTGCAGTTCTTGATAATCGCGATATACTTATCGGAATATCCCAAAATGTCTAGAGGCTGAATCAAAGGCCTTAGTCTAATGAATAAAAATCATGTACTCTGCCCTTCTCCTGGAGTTGACGTATAGAAATGATGTTTGTAGTTTCACGAGAAAATCAGCTTGTGTCTATGGGAGAACAATTGAAGCGAATGGGTGAGGCGGTTTGCTCAGTATTCGTGCAAGAACCTTTCCAACCAAAAGAGAGATACCCTGTAGTTTTGCATTTCAATCGATCGCCTTTCCTTTTTGTAAATTTTGACGATGACAATGTCACTAAAATTGGATTAAATTTTTATATTTTAGTGGACAGTTGGTGCGAGTCAGGGAAAAGTCGCTTCTGACTTTGAAGATCTAAGCAGGAATACAATCAAAACAAGGGGCTTGGATGTTTATAAAAGATATAACCGCTTCCCCAACTTAAAAGGGCCAAGAATTTTGTCTTTATATATACACACGCAAACACACACACATATGTGTTTCTGTTTGTGTGCCTGATGTCTGATATATGTTATATATATATGTGTGTGTGTGTGTGTGTGTGTGTGTGTGTGTGTGTGTGTGTGTGTGTGTGTGTGTGTGTGTGTGTGTGTGTGTGTGTGTGTGTGTGTGTGTGTGTGTGTGTGTGTGTGTGCTGGATTGTTGCATGCCAATGACCAAACGAAAGAATCAATAATAATTTTAGTTTATTTATTTTTTATTTCTGTGAATGCCTATATTTATTTAAATTTTAAGACGCATTTCGCATAACTAAAATAATAATCCATTTGGATGCTCATCAGAGACGATCGGATATCAGTGTTTTAAAATAAAATTAAAATAACAAATGTGCTTACAGAAAAGGAGAAAAACGGCAAGTAAAAGACATAAAACTTACTTTAAATATAACAATCAGGAAAAAGATCCTTCTTCACAAAACAACGACATCTGAAATCAGGAAATTTCTCAAGTCATCATTTTAAGTGTTTAACTGACAAGACTAAGACCCTGACTAAAAACAAAACGGACAATCTTTCAATGCAATTTAAAAACGCTGATTTATAAAACAGTTTGTAAATATTGTTTATCCTAAAGTTAAACAATAATGTTTATACGCTTCAAAATATTATTGAATGGCTAGATACGAAAGTACAATTAGGTTGGAAGATTACTAAACAAATCATGGGAAAGCTTAATCTTTGTATTCTCCATAATTACTATGTAAATAACCAAAACAAAGATAGAATACTGCGTAGATTTTTATTAATATTTGATCATTTTCGACTGGCAGCCAAAGACAATGTTTTTCGTTTTTGTTTGCAAAACGCGCGTAAGTCGGTAAAAAAAAATAGGCATTCACTTAAATGGAAAACAGAGACCAAGTCTGTACAGATGTGATCCAAAACACACAGTGGCCAGTTACTTTCTGCTCTAATTCTTCAATGGTTATCAAAATGAGAGTTGATATACAACGAATGGGTCGTTGACTAACTTGGATATATATATATATATATATATATCGGCCGAAACATTAAGCGTTCAGGTCCTTCCACCTCCAATCTATTTTTCATAGCGTTCAGGTCCTTCCACCTCCAATCTATTTTATATATATATATATATATATATATATATATATATATATATATATGTATGTATATATATATATATGAAATCAATTTTTCATATATATATATATATATATATATATATATGTACATATACATATATGTAATCTATTTTTCATATATATATATATATATATATATATATATATATATATATATATATATATATGAAAAATAGATTGGAGGTAGAAGGACCTGAACGCTATGAAAAATAGACTGGAGGTGGAAGGACCTGAACGCTCAACGTTTCGGCCGATTTATGCGGGCTTTTTCAAGAGGGATGGTCATTAATGTCAATGACTATCCCTCTTGAAAAAGCTCGCAAAACGTTGAGCGTTCAGGTCCTTCCACCTTAAATCTATTTTTTATATCGTCGGATTTCGTCCATCTTAAAAATCGTGTGTGTGTGTGTGTGTGTGTGTGTGTGTGTGTGTGTGTGTGTGTGTGTGTGTGTGTGTGTGTGTGTGTGCATATAATTGTTGCGTCCAAGAAAGCTTGATATAGGATGGATCAGAGTAGATGCCTCAACGTAAAGCAACTTTAAGAATAAAAGCATATTGAAAACAAGACATGACAGTATCGTGGTAGTAAACTATTGCTTGTTTTTTTTTTTTTTTTTTTTTTTTTTTACACAGTGATCACCACTTATCAAGGCCCGGAAGCCACTCAGGGATAAGGGTTATTGTAAGTACATCACGTTAGTGAGGAGATTTTATGAAGTGTTTAATTAGGGGGGCGGTTCATTAGGAATTTGTTAACATTAGACTTGAAGACATCCAAGTTGTAGTCCGGAGGGAAGCAGGCAGATTGATTATTCGGAAAACAGTTATCACCTTTTAGTTATATGTTCACAAAGCTTCAGCCCACGAAACTTCCGGCGTCCTTAATGTATAGAACGCGGGAATCTTTCTGTCGAACTCGGGAAGATTTCCGCCAAACCTGATAATATATATGGAATTTCGTTCTGCCAGAAGTTTTAAGTAATTGTGTTAGAAGTCTTAAGTAATTCGCAATTGTATTCATAGCACTGAGGGCTGAAGCTTTAATCTCTCAAAAAGTTCGCAGGTAACCTCGATCCAAAGATTGCGCAAATAATACTCAAGACTAGAACAGCAGTCTGTAAATCCAAATAATACAAATTGTCAGTTCTTATCAATATATATATATATATATATATATATATATATATATATATATATATATATATATATATGTATATATATCGAGAGAGAGAGAGCAAGAGAGAGAGAGGTGTATGCGTGTGTTAAGAATGAAAGCGACTCCAGAGGGAAACTTACAAATAATCTAAATTAGGAATTCGATTAACAATACAGAAAATGTGATTATATTTTCCTGGATCTTTAATGATTCAAATCCATTCACAGAATGATGTAGAATTAATCTATAGAATTGAATCTGAATTTGGTGAAACAATTTTCTATCCGCTGTTTTCTCGATTTGATTAAATATTTGTAATTTATTAAAATGACGACGATGGCCACAATAATGAATTCGATTGACTTGAAATCAATAACGATATTAATACAGACTGAGAGTTGAAGAGGTTGTATTATGATTTACTTACAGAAGACATTTATTTCAAAATAGAATCTTGGAGAAAAAAGTATAACATTTCAAATGTAATTATGGCGACCACGGCTCGGTTCGAAGAAATTGATTTAAGTAAAGCCAGCTAGACTGAAATAATTATCATGAAATGTACTACATCAAAGATTCTTGGATGAAGATGAAAAGGTGATTAAATTAACTTTTGTTGTCTGGGAATATATTCTTTGTGCAATGTTTACTCGTTGCTAACATTCGAATATATGGAATTAAAACTTATGTTTCCGCTCTAAACTGTTAAGCTATATCCTGAATCCAAACTTCTGTATTAATATAATTCAATCAACCAAAATTTTCAGAGAGATATTTGTTATATACAATGTATAACTAATATATGGTGATTAATAATCGAACATAATAAAAACTGATAAAAGGAAATCCGAAAATTATTTATAAGTTCGCCGGCGTTTAGTAATTATCGGGAAAAACTTTTTCAAGATGGTTGATGTGAAAAAATATAGAAATTAATATTTAAATAAATACGTGATGCATCTATAAAGAGGAAAGAATGCTTTTTTTATTTTTTATTATCAATATAGAGTAATAAATATTTTTCGTTGATGACTCCTTAATCAGCAAACTAATACTAATCAAAAAGAACCTTAACTTATATTTTTATACTGCAATCTCCGGTAAAACTAAAATCAATGGTTTAACTACTCTTAAGTAGAGATTTGTTGAATATAAATTAGATATCTTTTAAATGCACTATTCTTTCATATATTACAATGTAACCATTCTTTTAAATGTAAGAGTCGTTAATTTCTGAATATTATCTAAGACGTCCGGAATTGGCAAAGTAATGGCTTTTAAAAGTTGTTTTTTTAATAAGTAAAGTAACTAAATGGATATAAATATTATTCAAGTTAGCTTTATTCACATCATTGAATCTTCCAACTTTTGTTTACATCTATATTAAAACAACGTAAATTCTACTTTATAGGCTACCCACATATTTTTAATGTCAACGTTTTTTTGTTTATACATTTCAACCTTAGAGATGTGCCATATATTTAAAATTTAACTTCTATGTTTTTTCTCACATTAGCGATATTTAAAAACGATTTTAAGTCATAAAAACCAAACTCCATTGAAATAAACATTTTTCGGGGTCTTTTTTTTACGTAACGACCTTTTTTACATTTATATATATATATTTTCCTAAATATACACAGGATATAATGGGACAAGGAAGGAAATGTTAAAGCACTTCACATTTTACGATATAACTGGATGTTGGAAGACATTTCAGATTATTTACTTTGTGTAAATTTTAATGGTTACTGTAATTGGTGAAAATATGATATACACATTTACTGGGCATTGTTTGAAATAACTGTTTGTTTTGAGGCAAAACAAGTCATAATAAGCGAAATAATTTTTGGCCAATTCAATATAATGAAATTATTTGTTTATTACTTGTTTATATTTATATACATAATAGTAAAATATTATATATTTTATATTTATATACATAATAGTAAAATATATTTTATATTTTATATTTATATACATAATAGTAAAATATATTTTATATTTTATATTTATATACATAATAGTAAAATATATTTTATATTTTATATTTATATACATAATAGTAAAATATATTTTATATTTATATACATAATAGTAAAATATATTATATATTTTATATTTATATACATAATAGTAAAAATATTGCATATTTTATATTTATATACATAATAGTAAAAATATTATATATTTTATATTTATATACATAATAGTAAAAAAAAAAATTTTAATGTATAGTATGGAAGGTTGTTCTGATTTCAAAGTTTAATAAAAAAAAAAAAAAGAAAATCGCATAATAATGAGGGGAGAAATATGTATCTATAAAAGATAGTTGCATGTCTATGTGATTCAAGTTGTTTTGAGAAGTGTTTACTTAAGTGACCACCGTATTGATGCAGTTTTTGTAATTGTTGCTTCTAAGCATCATCCAATCGTTTCGTATTAATTATTGTCGGCGTTTATTGTTGGCATTCGTTTCTTCAATATCTTTCTAGTTAGAATTATTTAGTGAAAGACACCGGTTACCTATGAGATTAACTCTGTAAAAGTTTGCTAGCATTTCTAAGTAAAATTATTTCTGTGGAACGAACTGGATTCGAATTTAGCACCGTCAGGTTGCCAATCTGTATCGTTAACCACTTAGATAACGTCACATCCCTGGTGCAGGTCTGCAGTTACTCTTGGTATAATCACGTTGACATACTGGTTCTCGTTAGATCACCGAAGTTAAGCAATGTTGATTCTAACAAGTACCAGATAGATGACCATTTGGGAACAGCGGGCGATGTATGGAAGAGGAATTCAACACCTACTCGCAAGAATTGATAAACAGTAACGTCGTCATCTCTTTTGACCGGGATAGATATTCGACTAGTGGCCGCTTGTGATACTTCCTCTTTCGGATAAAGTCGGTTTAACCCATCGGTTTAACCGCTGACACCTTTAGATCTATAACCGCAGTTGGTGGTTGCTGTGATGTTTCCTTTATATAATAGATCACGAGAGCAGCTGTCCTTGTGAATGTTCTGACTCAAACTCGTGCGAATTTAATAATCTCTTTCGTTTAGTTCCGTAAAAAAACTTCTCGTACGGAACCCATGTGGAGAGACACATGCAAGACTGCGAAAGCTTCGAACGGAAATGTGCATGGCAGATGTTTGCTTTGGTGCCAAATGTCTGGAAGGCATTGAAGCTGGCAGAAACGCTACACTTCCATTTCTACAACGGTCCGATACTTTTCTTTGAAGTCGACAATGTTTGACCAAAGTAAGAATTGTTTTTCTTCCTTGGCGGGATCATGATGACAGAAGGGAAAATCTTTTCGAAAGAAACTTCTGCGACAAATATATGCAACTCTCCATTACACTCCGCGCAGAGGCTATGGTGGAGTATTACCTGAAAGCTAAAACAAAAAAACATTTACAATATATATATATATATATATATATCATTCAACCACGGTAGTGGTTGAATATATGCTTAAGTCCGAAATTGAATGAATCGAGACACATTCAAACCCACAATACTAATTCCGTTCGCAACCAAATTTCAAACAGGTTATATAGTTGGATAGAACACCTCATTAGCTACATTTTGAAAAAAAAATTCGAAAATTGGTTCAGTAGAAAAAAAGTTACAACAAAATATGTGGGTTCACAAACAGGAGAGTAAGTACATAAGTGACTAACGCTTTATTTTTATTTTGCATAAATTTTTTTGTATATAAATATTTTTTACTGAGATTTTATCAATATGACATGTTAGCGTAACGGTTAGAGTACCGGGGGTTGGTGGAAAGATTTTAGGTTCAATCCCGTGTATCGATTTTTTTATAATTAAAAAACCGAACTTTTTTTTTAATAACTATTTTTTTTAACTCTCCTTATGATTTTATAGCAAAAAAAATGGTGAATTTATCGATTAAAAATATTAGTGAATTCTATGATATACATATTCTTTGAATGAACTCAAATTTTTCGTTATCACATTTGATGAAAAATGTAGTCCCATTTTGGCAATGCATATTACCAATGATGCTTTTGAACCCGCTACCAGCACTGCGATGTCATCAGCAGCAGCCTGGGCATAAATATTCCTATTTTTAAACTCCTTTAAAAGAGGATCCAGCATACAGTTCCATAGTAAAGGTGTGATAAAATCCCACTTTGGGGGTTTCATTTAACTACTTCCCTTTTAACAGTTGCCCTCAGTAGTTCTACTTGAACTGTTCTGTGCCTCACCATATACTCAATCCATCGGATGAGTACTGGTGGCACATTGAGTTCTCGTAGCGACTTGAACATACTACTGAAGGGTATGTTGTCAAAAGCTCCAACGATATCTAAAAAGACACCGAGTGCGATCTTTTTTTTTTTTTTGTTAGTTTACGCTCTATACAGATCACGAATTCATGAACCGCAGTCTCGGTAGAGACGCTGGCTCGGAACTACTGTAATTGAATGATAAATATTGCATAAATGTGTGTTTGAGAGCTAATTTTTTTTGACAATCATTAATAAATATTATAAATTTATATATTAATACAATAGCAATGCCTGGAAAAATCATGTATTATATGGAAAAATGCGCGCATGAAAAGTAATATTCTTAAGATTTTATTAAACCTGGAAAAGTAAAGGACAAGAAATTCAACCTGGAAAAGTAAAGAACAAGATATTCTAGTAAAGTAAAAAATAAGAATTTTTTAGACTTAAAATATTGCAGCTAAAAATAAAATTTGAATATTGATATGTATTATATATATGATATTGCATATGTTGTTGTTTATTGTTGAGTCAGAAAGAATTAAATGATCCTAATTATGATATAATAAAATTATTAATTTTTATGCAAATTATAAAATTATTAATTCCATCTACTAACTAACTAACTAACTAATGAATTAATTTTATTCAAACAATTTTCACTACATAAATATATGCAAATAATAGGGGGAAATAAGTTCAATCCAGCGACTGACACCCTTTCTAACTCAACAATAAACAACATATGCAAATAATAAATAAAATATTTATCAATATTCAAATTTTATTTTTAGCTGCAATATTTTAAGTCTAAAAAATTCTTATTTTTTACTTTACTAGAATATCTTGTTCTTTACTTTTCCAGGTTGAATTTCTTGTCCTTTACTTTTCCAGGTTTAATAAAATCTTAAGAATATTACTTTTCATGCGCGCATTTTTCCATATAATATATATATACATGTGTGTGTGTATACGTAGGTAGGATTATATATATATATATATATATATATATATATATATATATATATATATATATAGATGCAGGTTTATATATATATATATATATATATATATATATATATATATATATATATATATATGCACTAAATATGTATGTATTTAATATTTTTTCCTAAATTATCACAATTAACCTCAATAAAAATGGATTTGCGCTTTCAGAGCAGATTTATCATTAGTATGGCTATGACAACAGCATATTCTTTTCATTATCATAACTCTCGACACACTTGGACACAGCTAATAAACCGAGAACCACATCACTCTATATTAAAGCATATCAGATATTAACGGATACACACTCGAGAGTCAAAACTATGAAATCCCACTTTGGGGGTTTCATTTAACTACTTCCCTTTTAACAGTTGCTGTTGTCCTAGCCCTAATCATTAGTAAACATTCGAAAGTCACAGAAGTGTTATTTATTAAATATTTATCTTATCTTACACGTGTTTCATTGAATAGTAGAAATTTACCAATCTTTAGATATATATATAAGTTCTCTGGGAAAAAATTTCACAGTTTTCCCTTGGATTGAAAAAGAATAAGTAATGATAAACGAAGCGGGAACTTTGAACAATCAGTAGAGAAAAATAAGACCTTTTGTTTGGTAAATTCTTACGAGTGGTAAATTCTAATGAATAAGCCATAAAACTATGTAGACGTTAAATAAATAAACACTTCTATGGCTTAGGAATGTTTACTATCGATATATTTATATATATAATGTATATATAAAATGTATATATATAATGTATATATATATACATATATTTATACACACACGCACGCACACACACACACACACACACACACATATATATATATATATATATATATATATATATATATATGTATGTATGTATATATATATATATATATATATATATATATATATATATATATATATATATATATAAAGTAAATAAATAAAAAATACGTCCAAATAAAAAATGGGCGACTTTCTAAGTAAAACACCGGATCTCCGATGCGGGGACGTTAACTTTAATGCCATTTAAAAAATCAACAACAAACCACGTAAACAGATAAATGCTAACAACTAAACAGTAAATTGTCTATTGCATCATAATGTAATGGTTTAGGGCGCTGGACTGAAATACATAAGGTCAGCGTTCGAATCCCAACAACAGTCAAGCTACGCTGAAGAGGAGTGGAGCTCCGAAACACGCGTGTCCGTAGATTACTGTTTTTAAAAATAATAAATAAATAAATAAATAATGCGTCCAAATAAAAAATGGGCGACTTTCTAAGAAAAACACCGGATCTCCGAGGCGGAGGCGTTAACCTTAATATCGTTTAAAAATAAACAACAAACTATATATATATATATATATATATATATATATATATATATATATATATATATATATATATATATATATATATAAGTCCCCCAAGGATATATAAGGAATTGGAGTTATAAACAATAAGCATATTTTCTAGTTTCTTTGTTATTAATATTTCACTTTTTTTTTTGCAGTTTTTTTGCTAAATATTTTTTTTATTTGGCGTTTAAATTTTTATAACGTTTCGAGCATTTGGGCTCTCTCTTCTAATATTGCTAAGAAAAATAAATTGTTTTTAGAAAACATTGTTGTTTTGTAAAAAAAAAACATGTAGTTTTAAAAATAATATTGTAATTTTGAAAGGAAATGTCTGTTAAGTCGTCTCGTTATTTGATGTAGAAATGCAAATATTAAATAATATGCAAAGATTTAATAATAAATATTGGTATTTTAAAATACGTTATTCTTTCGTTGGAACTAAACCACTTTGTACTTCATATATATATATATATATATATATATATATATATATATATATATATATATATATACAGAAATTCATGCAGTAATGGCGTCCCGGTATCACATTCATGGAAATATGATATAACCTATTTTTTTCTTTCTTTTTTATGTTTCTTTTCAATTAACGTTTGAAATCGGGACAATCTTCTACCCATATCTTTTATACCATAAATGCAAATGAAACGTTCGTCTTGAAGCGCTAAACGTACAGACGATTCTGTGCGTCAATTTAACCTCAGAGTTTGTCAGATTTCGTTTGTGTTGATAATGTATTCTCCTCCGTGTGAAACCTTTCCAAGATCTTTGTAAAGTGTCACGTGTTCCTTCTTTCTTTCATTCTTTTCCCAACGTCTGATTTTCAACCCATCACAACCCTCAATCCCAACTGCACATTCTATTACCTTCACCTGTTTCCAAAATTCCACAGGGACCGGTGTAACGGACAGCGTCCTACAGCCTTCTTCGTTCCATGCGCCGCGGCCATTGGCGGCCGCCACCGCTGGTGAGTTCCTGCCAGTAGCCAGTACCTCCGCAAGACGACACGCAATGAACACAGTGTTGCTTTTTAGGTAGAAATTTGGTAGTCAGTTTTCTAACATTTGTTCGTGCTTTTCATCAGTTTTTTTCTCTATCTCTCTCTCCGTTCCTTGTGTTGCATTCTATCAATATCCTGGCATGATTTAGAGCTACATCAGCCTCTAGTGTCTGAGAACCTCGAAGATGGTCGGCACGTTACGATGGGGTAGACATTCTGGAGATTAGGATTAATCTCTCCAGCAACATTTGGATCTGGTTTTCCACAAGATTACACCGGATTTGGTCACATCTTTCTATTTTTTTTTCCATCAACCTGATTTTTTTTCTTTCTATATTTCATATCTGCAGATATCTAGCAAAAAAATATATATATCCGGATTTTCAGAGCCAGAGTAGAACATCAGAAATGGTAGCTAGCAAAAATAGGCAATGACGTATTTAGGGTTTTTTTTTTTTTTTTGGTGTAACGCATCATCATTTTTTTAATGCACTGCATTTTGCTTTGAGCATCCCGCTTTAGATTGTCATGCATTATTTAATGAATTGTTCATTTTTTTTTATTGAAAACATCGACGAAATTTGCCCTGTATTGTTGCATTTTGCATTTTTTTTAATCGCTCTGTAGCTCTTTCTCTCATTTTTCTTTTCTCTCTATTTTTTTCACTCACTTTCTCTATATTTCTTTCTTTCTCTCTCTTTCACTTTATATATATATATGTATATATATATATATATATATATATATATATATATATATATATATATATATATATATACCCTGTATATCGCTTTATTGCAGCTCAATATTTTTTGAAATTTTGAAATTGCTATGAAAACTAGAGAAGTGAAAATTCGTACACTAGAAGAGCATAACAAGATACCTTGTTTCTCTGATTTTTGTGGAATTTGAACAAATATTTTGAAAATTATGCTAATTTTTCTATTTTCTAGTAATTTTAAGTGTGTATCACTTTATTGCTGGTTTCTAAAAATGTATATTTTCGGTAATAAAACAATATTCTAACGTCATATTTCTATTTATATGAAATAAAGAACATATCCTGTAACAATATTAACCAAAAACAAGAACGAATTTCACATTATTTTAAGGAAATATTTATTTAGTTAAATGACTCCTATGCTTCAAAATCATTTTGAATAGCCTCTTGTCAACTGATGATGTCAATTGGTGGATTCGGAATGATGTGATGCTATAGGAAACTGCTAATATTTTCCTCCAAATTTCATTCTTCAACGAAAATTTAATACCTCTTTCATAAATTTTCACCTTTTTATTGACCATGGCTGTTTAATTAGGTTTATATCTGGAGAACAAGGTGGCAATGTCATCACACTTTCTCTACTAAAGCTTAATGACTTAAGGTAGGATGTCGTAGTCTTGAGTGAGTTGGATGGCGCATTGTTGTGCAGAAAAATCAATTTAGGGTGACGCGCCAATAGAAGGTCACAAGCTATGGTGAAAACTGCTCATTTAAAAATAAAATATAAGACTGGCTTGTCAGATTGATATCTTTTGGCACTCAAAATGATCCAATTAGTTCATCGCAGATTATTCCAGCCCAAAATATGACATCTGACTTCCCTGTTGATGACGGAATCGATGAGAGGTAGAGAATCCAAGAGAACTCCAATTTTCGCCCACCCATCTGATCCATCAATGGTTGCTTTGGTCTCATCGGTGAAAAGAACATTTTCAAAGTTGGTTTTCATGTATTTCAGAGCCAAAGTCAAACGTTTTTCCTCATGAGTTTGGTTTAAAACAAGTTTTGCTATTTGCTTAATGCTTCTTGCAATTTCGTTTAAGGCATTGCAGCGTGTCTTTCTGGACAAGGAAGTTATTTCAGCCTTGTCAAATATAGCGGCACTGCTTGATAAGTCGACGGCGAATTTTTCTAACATTACGAAAAGAAACTGACTTCCTTGGGTCTTTGTCCTTCCTTGGTTTGATTTTTGGATTTTCAACGAATGAAGACAATGTTCTTCGGTGTGTTCCAAGCTCCTTGGCTTAATCTACGAGAAGTGCAACAATGGCATGCAACAACATTTTCCTTTTCACGAGCTGTCAATCGACCCTTTCGAGGCGTTTTGGGAGACCTGCAATAAAGTGATGCACACTTAAAATTACCAGAAAATAGAAGAATTAGCATAATTTTCAAATTATTTGTTCAAATTCTACAAAAATCCGGGAAATAAGGCATCTTATTATGCTCTTCTAATGTACCAAATTTCATTTCTCTGTTTTATAGCAATTTCGAAATTTAAAAAATGTTCAACTGCAATAAAGTGATACACAGTGTTTATATATACATATATATAGTGTAAAATTTTGTTGAAAACTGAAACGTCTGTATTTAATTCTTTAAGTTGATTATAAGGTTAAATGCATTGATCTACATTCTAGAACCGTTTTTATAATGAGGCAGTGTGTATTTCGAAATTGCACCAATTAAAGTCCTTTATTTTATTTCTCCTCGCTGCCTTTCTGTTTCTTTCAACCAATAATTGTTTTCACTTTCTGTTTACAAAAGTTTGGGCGCCCTTTTTTCCATATATGCGTCAGTCAAACAAAATTTAACCCCATCCGGATACTGCAGACACATTATTCCCTTGTTAACTATCGTCAAGTTTAATTGTCGTATACATTTTACATATATAATAATACTAATATATGAGATTGAAGATTTACACAATTAGAACAATCGAAGCTGTTCATCTTTTATTTTTTGTTTCTCAGTTAATTTTATTTATTCTTTGTTTAAGTGTCGTATCGTGATTGATTACTCTAAACTTAATTTGGAATTAGCAACACTAAAGTAAATAGCAAAGGTTTATGTTAACATTAGTTTGCCAGAAATGCATTCTTATCACATACTTCTGTATACATTTACAACTCGCATCCAAATATATCGCACCCAAATAGATACGGGCGTGTGGGACACTTTTCATGATCAGATATATGTAGCAAAATGTTCAGATAATCGTCATATTATTCTTCACACACACACACACACACACGCACACACAGATATATATATATATATATATATATATATATATATATATATATATAGTCTGTTTATTATACGAACATTATTGGTTACATGTGTGCATACATGGTTCAGTAGAATCTTAATTCAAGAAGATCAGACCAAAAATAGAAGCAATACTTTTTCAATATCGCTCTATTTTTGTTAGTCTGATGAGGTGGTCTCCTTGCATTAGGATTTCACTGAAACATGTATGCACATATGTAACCAATAATGTTTGTATAATAGATAGAGTATATATAAGCTCTGTCGTCCATTTAGCACTCTTTAATAATCACGCGGGTTTAATTAGATTAACCTTTAGGAAAATAATCTATACAACCATTATACATATACATATAGACAGAGAAAGTGTGTGTGTGTGTGTGCGTGCGTGTGTGTGTGTGTGTGTGAAAGCGTTGTTTTAGGCAACAGAAAGTTTCCGTTTGATTAGGCCTTTTCTTATTTTTTTTCACTTTTTCTAATGATCTTATTAGTGTATAGATCGAAAGAATTAATAGAAGTTCCATGTGTAGTTCGAACTTGGTCGCGATGGTGCTTTTCGTTTTTCCAAGAAGACATCATCAGGAAGGCTGTGTGAATATTATTCGCGAGGAGGTCTGGAAGTTTTTTATATAGGAGTAGCGGTGAATGCGTACGAGTTGTGAGTACCCAGTGTGGAAGAGAGAGGTTGCCAGTTCTTTGGTCAGAGCTGGATCAGGTAGAGTGTCAGGGAGGTTACAACACGTATTTGAGTTTGTTTTCACTGTATTAGAATGTGTTGATTAATGGAAGGTTTTTGCGTTTTAACTTATATAGCTTCAAGTATTTTGACGTTGGTTTCGTGATGTATTATTTGTGTGTTGCTGACAAGAATTTCTCTAACTTCGAAAGAAGGGCAGTTATTTTTTTTTTTTTTTTGTAAATGTTGTAATATTTAAATCGACAGCAATAAGATTAGACTTATTATCTATTATAAAAAATTAAAAACCAAAAACCTTGTAGTAAACAATGCCTTCTCTACTCTCAAATCACAAGAACAAACATCATTTATTAGTTCAACTCTCCCTCAGGAGAGTGGAGCTCCTATAACAACAATAAAACTAATAGTTACGTAAGGTACGTTGGTTATACAATGACCACCCTATTGGGTCGCCTTACCATGCATAATACAGAATCTAGTACAGTGTTAGTGCTTTTGTCTTTAACAGCGTTCGTTTAAATGAAAGAATGCTGTCTAAATGCACGCACAATACATATATATATATATATATACATATATATATATATATATATATATATTTATATATATATATATATATATATATATATATATATATAATCCGTTATTCTTCTTTTAGGTATATTTTATTAAATATTATAGACAATTTTTTGCTAATATAACTTCGTAGAAATTCGATAAACTCTGTTCAGACTTGTTTTATGTTCGAACCGGGTGATAGATACAGCATAGCTATAATTCCGAGTACTTTCGGTTTCATTTCAGTTAACTTTTTGGGATTATATGTATTGAAAGATAATAAAATTGTCAGTATTTACTTGAGTAAATTAAGCGGGATAAGCTAGCATCGCGAATTGAAATGTGCAAACTTTCCTATGTCGTTAGGAATGACAATGAACAGTTGTATGCCGTAAAGCACAAGTAAACTAAACCCAATGAATAAATATGTGAACATATAAAGAACTTGAAAAGCTATTTTCCTACAATTACTCGATTCAACATTATATAAACTGAAAGGGGTTGATATGCCGTAAAATTAAATAACCAAACAAAACTCCATTGATAAATATTTGAAATAAATAACGTACAATATAAATCTGTTTTCCAAAATTAATAGATTTGGCATTAAATACCCAAAAAAGGGGGTTGATATAGCGTAAAACAGAAAAGAATCACCCCCGCTCAGACTCGAAAAACAAAGGATACTCCCTGTAAGGGTAGCTGCGTCTGTAATCGAAAGGTAATTGCGTAATTCCCAACCATGCTTCTCCTGTACTGGCACTGCTTGAGTTCTGTGTCAAAAAGTCCAGGGCGACTGCAAGCAATACCGAGATAAGCGGAAAGTACATATAGCACCTGGAATTCCCAAATGGTCACCCATTTTATTATTGACCAGGCTCAACGTTGCTTAACTTCGGTGATCTAACTAGAACTGATTTGTCAACGAGATTATGCAGTATGAAGCATAAAACAAAACAACCAAACCAAACACGATGAATAAATATTTGGATATATATTTAAAAAAACTGAGGCTTACAACTTTGTTTCAAAAATTACTAGATTCGGCATTCAACAACTCGGAACGGGTTGATATGCAGTAAAAACAACGAAACAAAATAACTTATTCATAAATTGGTTGACTTATCTACTCAACATGTTGTGCTCCGAATATAAACTAAAATGTCAACTTAAGCCATCCTTATCTTTCTGTTGTGGAAGTTTTGTCTTCCTATTTAATATTCATAACTTTTCGTATATTTTGTGACGTGTCTGTAAGCTTATCAAATGCTCTGAAAAGTATTGATAAGTTCTCAAATGTAAGACAAAGAAACCCATACAATTCAAAGATTATGCGTTGCTTTCACGCTACCGTTTGATTTATGTATATTATTTGGATCATCCGGACTATTGGTCTCATCTTAGATTTTATTCTTATAATGTTTCCGCCGATGTAGGCATCTGACCTTTTTAGAGTGCGTTTTTTTTTTTGTTTGTTCGTTTTTTTTTTGTTTTTTGTTTTTTGTTTTTTGTTTTTTTTTTTAACTCGCAGATCGTTATGTCGAACTCGGGAATCTGTACGTAATTCCGAAAATAATCCTTGATTTAATCCAAGCATGTAGATAGTTCTCGTTCCGTCAACTATCATAGGGTAGAAATTTTAACTATTTTTTATTATATTTAAATTATCCTCAGAGGCATTAACTTCTCAATACCACTTTTCGACCCTGGTGTCACAGTTCTTTTAGTGAAAAAGAACTAAATAACCCCCAACCCAATAAATTTTCCCAAGTTCGACAAGATATATCTGATAAAGGTCGGCGGTTACATCGGCCGAAACGTTCTGAGAATACATCAATGAAAAGAATACTTATATAATTATACTGAGGGTTAAATGATAATCCCCCAGAACATTTTCACTTAGAAATAATTATTACTCAGCACTTTATTCGTTGCGAAACGGGTTCGGGTCGACAATTATCTTTATCGAATCCACGACTATAGATCATTCACGTTCCGTAAGACATAATCGGCCAGATGTATTACGTAATTATTAATTATACTTTTAGTACTGGCAGTAGTAAAGATTGAACCTTCAACCTCTAGAAGATTGTCATAGACCTGATTATTACTTACTTTATTGACAAGAAGTTCGAATATTAAATCAGTCGAAACGTCGTAAGAATAATATTCAATATGAGAACAGTAATCCAAATGAGAAAAATTGTCAATCCTCATCTAAAAAAAAAAGAAAATCCGAAGCAATTATCGATCATTCTATACTTATTTTAGTTCGAAACAGTATGAAATAATTTATATTATTTGGATGTTATTCTCACCACGTTTCAACCTCTGCAACTTCCGAATTTTGGAATTTTTATATCTAATGAAGTTTTCTCGCGTCTGTCAATTGGGAACAGGTAGCGCATCGGATAAAAGCGCTGAGTTGCACTAAGTTCTAAATGACAATTATCTAGAGATTGCGGATTCGATCATTTCTGCAAGCGATGGTAACTAAGAATGTAATAACAATTAAATATTTTACTCTTCTACATGATCACGTAACGAGAGTAATCTACCCCCGAGGCTTAAATAAAGAATTCAGTCTGTAATTCACGTATTCGACATAAAGATTCTCACGTTGAAAACGATGCACTTGAAGAAAAAAATAAATGCAATTGCATCGGCCATAAAGTTGTGAGTATAATATTCTAGATTAGAATAGTAGTTCGAATATTAAAAATAATATTGATTATCAATCGTTATCTTGAAATTTCCAGAGCAGCTTTTAATAATATGAATCAGATGATTTTGTTGTTGGCATTGGTTTCCCTGATATCGTTCTTGGTAGAATTATTTAGAGAAAGCCATTGAGTACTTCCGGGAGAAAGCACATGAATGTTGTCAACATCCTAAATGAAAATGTGAAACGAACTGAATTCGAACTTGTCAGTCGGTGTCGTTGACCACTTCGCCACCTTCACCTCTTATTGACAATAATATGCTTTTATTCCCAGAAACAAAGAATTCATGAAAGAAGTTAATTTCTGCGAACTACGTTTGATATCGTGTTTATCAAGAGTTCTTGTTGAGATTGATTCTACGATAATTGTTTTGATTCTTGAAAAGTCAATGTACTCTCTATTTATAGATATAGCGATGTCGCCGCCACAATTCCTTCTCTGGTGGATTATATATCTTTCAGCGTGATATTTAGGCGTCGAACTGTCATGTTTCCTTCTTTTTTTTCGAATACATGTTCTGCTGACATTTCATATTTGTGTGTCGATTAGAAGTCTTAAATCATCATCATCATCACTATCATCATCGTCTGAATCCAAAGATTCTATTGTTGGCATTGGTTTCTCCGAAATTTTTGCAGTTAGAATTTTTTTCTAGAAAGACATGAGGGATTACGAGAGGGCCTACGTGAAGGTTGCCAACATCGTAAGTGATAGTGATTTTTGTTGAACGAACTGGATTCGAACTTGGGATACCCAGGTCGTCAGTCAGTGTCGTCAACTCCTAGACCACCGTCACCTCCCAAGTCTTACAGATTCCTTATGATATTCTTAATGTCGCTTGTACTGATGTTTGAAGAAAACTCTCCCCTAGAAAACTGTCACTTTAACGTAAACATTACTTAGCATTTTATCCTTTATCGACAAGACGTACCAAAGAAAGTTGGAGACTACATCGGCCGAATCGTTGCGAGAATTATGTTATCGAAACTCTTACATCTAATATTTCTCCAATATCGACAATTGCCTTTGCTTTTCTTTGTTAGTTTCAAATGTGATTATTTAACTTTTTTTCACTCCAAACCCGGTGCATTACCACTTGAACGTAAGAGGCTACTATTTGGGATTACGCTTGCAGAAAACTGTGCGGGTGGGTTGAGAAGCGAGATATCTGTTCACATTGCTTTGAATTTCTGCATGTTAGTATTGTCAGAGCATGGAAATGGGGAGGAAATTCCAAAGTCTAGCAGTCCCAGGGAAGAAACTATTAGAGTAGAAGGCTTTAACGTATCTTAGGACATCAACAGTGAATGGGGTGAGATTTTGCTGCTTGTCGGATTCGTCAGAAGTATGTACGTCGAGATGAAACAAGTGCTATGAGTTCATCGGAGCACATTCCAGTATTGCAGTATTTGTGATAAAGATACAGAAATGCAACATTGGTACAGAATAACAGAGGTCGATAGAACAGAACTTATTATAATAACTTGGTCGATAGAACAGAACTTATTAGTTTGGAGACATTTTTTTTATTCGTCTAAGAGGAATATACCAGTGGTAGATATCACTAGCCCAAATGTGGCATCAATTTTCCATGTATGGGCGAATGGTTATTTTGTAGGTATGTAAGAATACTATTAGGTGTGAGTAATTTTCTAGCACGGTAGAGAGAGCCCACCTTCATTGCAGCAGCCTTTATTGTTGCTTATTTTATCAATATTTACCATTAGCTCTTAACGTGGCTTACTTATACACATTATTTTAATACTTAGATTATCTGCTTTTAATTGTCGCATAGCATCGTTATTTTCGACCGTTTTATGTATATATATATATATATATATATATATGTGTGTGTGTGTGTGTGTGTATGTATATATATATGTATGTATGTATGTATATATATATATATATATATATATATAGGAGTTCATGTGAGAGTTCTGGTCGTTATTGTACTGCTTTACTTTGGTCTAATTACTCTTCTATCTTCATAGCATCATTTTCATCCACATATCTCTTAATTCGTTGGTTCTCTTAATCTTTTCGAATCAAGACTGGTGTATATGCATGGTACAAACACATCAGAAGCGTTTATCTATACAAAATATGTTCTTTATTCTCCAAGATAACCTCATCGTTATTGCCTTTTTATATGCTGCATTAACCTTTATCTTCCATTTCACACTAAATTTGAAGCATATATGAAATTTCTGATGAATGCTTTATGCTTTTAATTCTATGTTCCTGCTTTTAAAATGCTTCGTTTATTTTTGCCTTTGTAAATGTTATTCATATCCAATGAAGTAGCCCATGTTTTTCTTTTATGAAATACAATAATTTGTATTATTTAGATTAGTCCGATTATTGTTCTCATCTGGAGTTTTATTTTCACAACGTTTTGGCCAATGTAATCTCCGACCTTCTTTCAGGTGTCTCTCGTCAAACTCGGAAATCTTTCTGCCGAACTCGGGGATTTGCACGGAATTTCGATCGTAACTATTTATTTAATGGTCATTAATCATCCCCCCCCCAGTCATGATCAGGTAGAAGTCTTAAGTAATTTGCAATTGTATTCTAGGTATCGCCTGCACTGAGGATTGAACCCTAAAGCTCCAGAATAGTATCAGTTACAAGTGAATTTTACCTAGTACTTTATCCGTTACGTCACGAGTCTTTGTACTAGGTAAAATTTAATTGTAAGTGAAACCCTTCGGGGGGATGGTTCAATGATTAGTGAAGGCGATACTTCGAATATCATTGCGAATTACTTACGCCTTTTACTCGATCATGCCTGTCGTGTATAAAATGAAGTGTTCCGTTCGAAATCCCGTGCAAGCTTCCAAGTTCAACAAGAGACACTTGAAGAAGGTCGGATGTTACATTGGCCGAGACGTTGTTAGAATAACATTCAAGATGAGAATGACAGTCCGAATAATCCAAATAACACGAATAATCAATCTTCATCTAAAAAAAAATTCAAAAGCATAACACACTTTCATATATTTAAATTGTGTTCACACGTGTTTAGATTGCGTTAGTTAAATGTTTAGCGGGACCACAATGCAAATTATAAACGTACCAACATCAATATAATTGCTACTCTTTACAATTCTATAGTAGTAACAAGAGCATGTTCTTTGTTCAAAATTATCTGCTCGTATCATAGTAGACTAGAATAACACCAGTAGCTGAAAGGTGAATCACAGAGTCTCTTAATAAGGTTTCACCGTAACAATTAATAGTGTAATAGTGAAGTTCCGAGTTCGAATAGCATTTGTGCCTTGTATCAGATGTAATATTTATGTCTTACTGTTTTAGCGCCCAGCACACCAGAATTGCACTTTGGCCACAAAAACGCCAGTCCCAGGTCTCAGAGGCGGAACCACAGTCTTCAGTCACTTGGATCAAGTCTGGTAAGTTTTATGATAAATATATGTACTTTAGATAACAAAATCTTTTGCGCTTTGTGTTTGTACTTATCTTTCCTTGATATTAGCTCCGTGCAATTCGGTCAGAAAAAGCAGAGTAGAATAGAACTTCACTAAACAGAGTTGAGTTGAAAAATAATCACGCACACAATTTAAAAAAAACCTTTACGAAGTTATCTTGTATAGTGAGAAATCTATAAACGCGTCTTGACGTAAAAAAAACTCAACATATTTCATCTATATAATTATAAAACTCTATGGACCGTCCGGACGTCCTTGAAGCTTGTCTATCAAAAACATGGTAATATATATATATATATATATATATATATGTATATACATATATATATATATATATATATATATATATATATATATATATATAAGGGACGTGCAGAGAGAGTGTTAGAGGTTCCCTAGCACCTACCTCTTTTACCTCTGTTTTAAAAGTGCCCTTTTCAGAGAAATGTATGTTATGCCTGTGAGAAGGTGTTCATTACTGTATTTTTGTCGTGTTTTTTTTTTTTTACTTGAGTACCTACCCTGAATCTATTCTCTGTACATCACTGATATATATATATAATATATATATATATATATATATATATATATATAATATATATATATATGGCAATTAAGCTACACAGAATATTCCGCGTTTCATCCATGCTGGGATTCGTCAGGCTTATGCCGAATCCTAGCGTGGATGAAACGCGGAATATTCTGTGCAGCTTAATTGCCATATATATTTTAATAACTTACAACCTAGCTCTACCTATGTATTGAGCACTGTTGAAGTAAATACTTAAAGTCTACGCATAGGATAATATAATATATATATATATATATATATATATATATATATATATATATATATATATATATTAACGGTTCTTATCGTTGAACACTTTACAGTTGAAATAAAATCGGTCACTTTAACTCGCAAGATATTATAACCATTTGATCTGACAGACGTTAAGATAACCTCTAAAGTGTTCCTTGAGCTCAGGGAATAACCAAAAGTCACAGGGAGCAAGGTCTGGACTATAGGGTGGGTGAGGAACTGTCTTGATGCCCATCTTGGTCAATTAGTCTGTGACAAGGAAGGAGTTGTGGAATAGTGCATTATCCTGGTGGAAATGTCACTAACTCGATTTGAAGAGTTCTGGCTTATTCCGACGGAATCACTTCTTGAACTCCCTTAAAGACCGACATAGTATTACTTGTTGACCGTTTGTCCAGTGGGAACCCAGTACATGTAGATCATGCGCGTGCTGTCAAAAAAAGAATCATCATAAGTTTCTGAGTGGATTTGCTCTCTCTGGCCTTCGTGGGTCTAGGAGAACCAGAATACTTGCACTGAGAACTTTGTCTCTTGGTCTCTGGGTCATAGCATTAGATACAGCTTTATCGCAAGGAATCAGAGCATCAAAAACTGCGGGATCTAAATTATTCATCTCAATTATCTCTCTGCTGTCATGAGAACGCCTTTCTTTTTAATCTTCTCTGAGTACCCTTCGGATAAACTTTGTACAAATTTTCCGCATCTTCAGTTCGTCGCGAATAATTTTGTGTGCAGTTCACACACTAAAATCAAACTGTATCGCTGTAGACACACGACGGTCCTTATCCATGATATTCTTTACTGGGCACATCAACTGTTGGTTTCTGACTTTGTTACTCATTTTTTTCAAAGTTTAAAATGGAATTTTATTGCACAAAGTGTCCTTACGTCAAGATTGCATTTTTTTTTTTTAATTAAGCAGCTTTAGTAGGGTGTATTACAACTAATTCATTTGAACCTGAAATCATAAAAATTGATCAGGCATCTCATAAGATTATAGCAATAACATACTGAATTTTCAAGTCTATGACACTTTTAAATGTTTGTACAAAAGCATCTTATATGAATATATTCATATATATATATATATATATAAATATATATATGTATATACAGTAATATTAATACATTAGTCTTTACGATTAAATTATAAATAGTATTATTATACTTTTATTATTATAATTTCTTTACTTTTATATATATATATATATATATATGTTATAGTATTTAAAATAATATATTAAATAAATAGTAACTAGATTATATCTACACTTTGTTGTTGAAGAAGTGGTATTTTAACCAGAAAACTATTAATATGCCGGCTGTTTTGTTTTAAAATCTCTGAAACAGCTACAGGGTAAACAGCTGATGATCTTGTTTTAAATTTCTCAATAGAATTTAAGGCTTCTTGTTTGTCTTTTATTGTTAAATAATTCAATCACCTTTTGTAATTCAGACTTTTTTCATCGGTAAGACGTCTTATGTAACTACTAAATCCACTATATCTTTAATTTAATTAAGGATATTACACTGTATTTTTTTGTTCTAAACTTATATATATATATATATATATATATATATATATATATATATATATTATATATATATATATATATATATATATATAAAGGTATTTAACAATTATTATAATAAATAATTACATATATATATATAAAGCTTCTTTAAACTATATATGGAGAGATATATAGATATAGGTATATAGACACAATAATACGAGGGGCGTGCAATAAGTAATGTCCTTGACCCGTTTCCAGTAGTCTGATCTAGCTGAAATTTTGCATGTGCAATGATTTATATCTCTACGGGTTATGTGGCAAATTACAGCTCTAAACTAATTGTGGTTTCTGTTTTACAGGTGTTTGAACTGAGTCAGGTGTGAAATTGAGCCTGTTGAATGTCGAGCAGTGATTCGGTTTTTGTATTTGAACGGACGCACACCACAGGAGACTTTTGATGAAATGAAAGAAAATTATGGTGATAATGCCCCATCATATGACCTTGTAAAACGCTGGCATCGTGAATTCAAACATGGCCGGAAGTCTGTGGAAACAGCTCCCAGACCTGGTCGCCCCCCTTCTGCTATTGATGAGGCATCTGTCCGTCAAGTTGAGGTTTCCATTTTGGAAGATCGGTGCATTACTATTCGCCAAATAGCCCAAGACGTCAAGATTAGTACAGGGTCTGTGGAAACTATCATTTATGACCATTTGCATATGCATAAGATGTCTACCAGATGGATTCCCAGGTTGCTTACACCATTCCAGAAGCGAGAACGCATCGAGTGTTTGAGGATGAATTTGGAGATGTGCCAAGAAGATGAGTCAAAGTTTTTCAAAAGACTAATTACATAGGATGAAACCTGGGTCCATCACTATGATCCAGAGACCAAAGCCCAGTCAATGCAGTGGAGGCACTTGGCCTCACCACTTCCAAAGAAGGCAAGGGTGCAGCCCTCCGCTGGCAAGGTCATGCTCACAGTCTTCTGGGATCAGGACGGAGTAGTGATGACAGATTTCCAGGAAAAGGGTACCACAATTACAGGAGCCTATTATGCTTCACTTTTGAGGAAATTAAGGGAAGATATCAAAATCAAGAGGCGGGGCAAGATCAGCAAAGGTACCCTCCTCCTGCAGGACAACGCTGTGGTCCACAACTCGCATGTCGCCAGATCAAAAGCACGGGCGTGTGGTTATGAAATCCTCACCCATCCTCCTTACTTTCCTGACCTTACACCCTCTGACTTTCACCTCTTCCCAGCCATGAAGTTGTTTTTGAAAGGAAAGCGTTTCCCAGATGATGCAGCCTTTATTTCTGAAGTCACGTCGTGGTTGGAGGACCAACCTGGAGTGTTCTACAAAAACGGTCTCCAGAGCTGCATCAAGCGATGGGAGAAATGCGTAACTCTGGGTGGATCCTATGTAGAGAAAAACTAATAACTGTGCCAAGTTTCGTTGCTCTCCTTCTATAGGAAGTGGGTCAGGGGCATTACTTATGCACGCCCCCTCGTATATACAATAATGCATTTTAAAGATTTTATTTTCAGTATATTTGCATTGATATGACTTTATACAGTGCTGTCAAAAAGAAAGTTCGCACTTGTAATTTTTTCAAAACCCGCAAATTTAAGCTAAATCCGATGTAACTGTTTAAACAACCTATAATGCATTTGATTGGCCTTTTATTCTTCTATAATTTTACCTGTTCAAATTTGATTGGCCTTTTATTCCTCTATAATTTGACCTGTTCAAATTTGATTGACTTTTTATTCCTCTATAATTTGACCTGTTCAAATTTGATTGGCCTTTTATTCCTCTATAATTTGACCTATTCAAATTTGATTGGCCTTTTATTCCTCTATAATTTGACCTGTTCAAATTTGATTGGCCTTTTATTCCTCTATAATTTGACCTGTTCAAATTTGATTGGCCTTTTATTCCTCTATAATTTGACCTGTTCAAATTTGACTTTTAATTGAAATATTCTAGTGTTCACGTCAATTTAACAAAAATAACTTCAAATCGAGAAGGCAAAAAGAAACTCCGCACAATGGAAAATTGTTATTTAAATGAAACTTTAGAACATTAATGCAACACAAATACAACAGGGGCATAATAGACTAGTTATTATTTAGTAGCATAGCCCTTCTGCAATTAGACAGCCTTCAGATTTATAGGTAATTTACTGAATTTGTCTGCGGCAATACTCCGATGAAAGGGCAACCCACTTCTCTTTAATTTTTGTCCAAAGTTCTTCCAGATTTGAAATGTTATCATTGCGCAACTGTTGCTTAACGGAATGCCATACGTTTTCGATAGGATTGCAGTCTGGAGATTGTGCAGGCAAATCTAAACACGGAATATAATGCTCTTCGAGGAACCTTTGACATTGCAATCTGTGTGAAAAGTGAGAATTATCCTGCATGAAGATGGGGTTATCATCCAAATTCCGGCCAAAGTAAGGAAGTAAATGCTCAGTCAACATATTAATGTACTTGGTCGAATTAATTGCAAGCGACCTATAGGCCCTGGACCGTTGGCACTAATAACGCCCCACATAAAAATTGAACCTCCGCCACCCTGCAATGTTAAAACTGTGCACCTAGGATTAAATTCTTCCTTCGGTAGACGTACTGTCTACAAAAGCTGCCTAGCCTATTGAACTTGCTTTTGTCGCTAAAAATCACTTTCGAAGAGTCATGACCTTTTACAGAAATCATTGGCGTGCGTCTTACAACACAGCCTCGAAAATTAAATGTCTTCAATCTGTTCTTAACTATAGAAAGAAAGCACTTGTTGACAAGATTAGACTGTTGTTGGATTTGGAGAACCGTTTAAAATCTGTTTTTAAGGCTACGGGTTTTGATAGCATTGTCTTCCCTGCAATAAGTAACTCTAGGACGACTAGATTTAGGAGCATCACGATAGTGCCGGTGTTTTGATGCCTTTGCACAGTCATTCATAAAGTTTTCTCATCACATTTCAATCTGCAATCGATTTCCCGATTAGATAAACTAGAAAGATAGTTAATGAGCTCCTGACTATCACTAAGAGAGACTCGAGGTATATAGACTAAATGTTACGTTGTATAACCTAGGGACAGTAACAATTATGATTAGAGATGCTAAACGGTAGATATTTGACGATTGAAGATGGTAACAAGTGGATATTTAAAGCTGGTTTTAATTCATTTATTGCTGCAGACTTTCTTTTTGCATTTTCAATTTGTGACATTTCCACCAGAATAATGCATCAGTCCACAATTTTTAAATTGACGTGAACACTAGGATACTTCAATTAAAGCAAAATATGAACAGGTAAAATTATAGAGGAATAAAAGACGAATCAAATGAGGTATAGGTTGTTTAAACAGTTACATTCAATTTTGCTTAAATTTTCGATTTTTGAAAAATGGCAAGTGCGAACTTTCTTTTTGGCGGCAAAGTATATATATAAAATTTCTACTTCAGCAATGCTTCTAAGAGATCATAACAGTTATATATATATATACACACACAAATATATATATATTTGTTCAATTTCGCGGGCCATTGTTCAAACGTTTTGTTTGAATGAAAAAGAAATTTGTTATAGTTGCGACTGTTTTCGACTTCCATGTCGTCTTCAGGCGAGTGATTAATTAAAAATTGCGTTTTGTGAATTTATTGAAAAATCGATTAAAATCGTTAAAAGCACTTAAGCGTACCTTCCCCCTCATATATAATCTGATTGATGGTCTGATGATGTGAATCAATAAGGTTTCAATGATTTTTAATTCATCACTCACCTGAAGACGACAATGAAAGTCGAAAACGGTCGTGACTTTTACAAATTTCTTTTTACACTCGAAAAAGCGTCTAAACATTTGCCCGCCAATGGATAAAATGGATCGCGATAGAAACAAACAGGAATTATCGCTTCTGCTCAATGAAACATGCATAAGATATATATATATATATATATATATATATATATATATATATATATATATATATATATATATATATATATCCGGTAAGAATTGAGCATTTTAAAATTTAACTTTAGATAGAAAAAT
Source organism: Euprymna scolopes (assembly GCF_053919585.1). Classification (NCBI taxonomy): domain Eukaryota; kingdom Metazoa; phylum Mollusca; class Cephalopoda; order Sepiida; family Sepiolidae; genus Euprymna; species Euprymna scolopes. The sequence goes on from NC_136497.1 coordinate 24,418,517, forward strand.
TCCTATCGCATGTACAGAAACAATAGATAGGAGGAAAAGAATTTTAAAAGTGACAAAAATATGTTGTTTTTACTAACTTGATAAATGGATTTTATTTCGAAATATTGTTTAAAACATATTTTACTATCTCGACTGGAAGAATATACGAATGAAGCAATGGAAGTGGGTCCTTTTTGAAAGCATTTTTCACTTACATGCTTTAAGAGATGTTAAAAATTCTTCTTGTTCACATCATGTACAGAGCACGCCGTATCATGTTGGCTGATATTGGCTGAAACATCGGGCTATTTTTAATTGATATTGTTTATTTTTATTAGTTTATTCACTTTTATTTGTAAAGTTTTGATTTTTTTACCGGCCTGAATATTGAGTTTAAATTGAGTTCATCATATGTGATAAACTCAATTTTGTTAACGCTGACGATATTACTGCTTTAATATGGACAATTCTCGACATTTTTTTAATTCTATTTTCACCCGAAACGAGGCACGGCGCCACTTTGATGTAGAAAGCTAACTATCGGAGCCATAAGTTGGAGGGATACTATGTAGGGAGTTGAGCAGTAAGATGTCTATTTACATCACATTTGAACTGCATATCAGTACAGTTGGGATGTCTGTTTACATCACATTTGAACTACATATCAGTACAGTTGGGAAAGCAGAATCCTGGAAGGGAGTTCCAAAGTCTAGCAGTTCTGTGGAAGAAACCATTGGAGTAGAAGGTTTTCTTACATCTATGGATATAGCTTTCTTGCATTACGCACTGCACATTATACTTCATCCTCGAACATGAGCATCAAACTAAACTAAACACTGCAGCCAGCTTTAAACATTGTCCAAAAATTTGTCACCAAAAAAAATTTTTTTTTTCGCTTATAATAATCTCCCGACTTCAACCGATTCCCCAAGTTTGATAACGCCATTTATTCAAAGTGTGTTTCCGAGTGCCATAAGCTTGAAATTTGAAGTTGTAAAATTTCTTTTTTTATTTTATTTTAAAAAATTTTTTGTTAAATTTTATTACGTCTTATTCACGTCTTCGATTTGCACGGACGATATTTTGTAGCATCTGTGAATGTGTTGATATTTTTGAAAAACTATAAAAATTGTTGTAAAAAAAATAAATTACTGCTTGAATCATTTCCTGATTTTCTAACGACCACCTTGTATATATGTATTATTATTATTATTATTATTATGATTATGATTATCATTATTATGATTATTATTATTATTATTATTATTATTATTAATATTATTATTATTATGATTATTATTATTATTATTATTATTAATATTATTATTATTATGATTATTATTATTATTATTAATATTATTATTATTATTATTAATATTATTATTATTATTATTATTATTATTATTATTATTATTAATATTATTATTATTATGATTATTATTATTATTATTATTATTAATATTATTATTATGATTATTATTATTATTATTAATATTATTATTATTATTAATATTATTATTATTATTATTATTATTATTATTATTATTATTATTATTATTATTATTATCTTTTTCATATACGTTATGTCTGTTTGATAATTTTCCTTTCTAACCATTTATCGACACAAACCTTTAAAAATGCCATTTAAAATATACAGATTCATTTCTGTTAAATAATTCACCTAATAAGTCTCCAAAATGACGTCTTGATTTCTTTTTTAAACGATTATCTGTGAATTCATTCAATTTGCTAATTAGAGTATTTCTTTATTTATTTTTGTTTTTAAAGCAGGATGACAAGAGTTGCCTGGAGAAACCCGTAGAAGTACAGCGTCGTTATAGTCTGGTACCCCCAACGCCGGCCGTTCCTGGCATCAGCCTGATCACAGACGACAATAGCTGCGGCACCAGCCCTGAGTATTCCCGCCGCTCCAGTGCCCAGAGTTTAGGGACATTCAACCTTCCCGTAAGTGCCGCTTTAGATAGATTGACCGGAGGCAGTCTATATCGTCGCTCCAGTGCGCATAGCCTGGGCGTCTTGCCCATCGGTGTCTGTGCCAGCAGCGAATGGGGTAACAGTCCTAGTCGACGCTCAAGTTCCCATAGCCTCGGCATGTATTCCCTCAGCTATTTTGCTGAAGACGGTTGGGGACGGCCGAGCTCTCGGAGAACAAGCACTCATAGTCTCGGACCAATTCTTGTACCCGTAAGTTTAAAAATCATCATCACCATCCTCCTTTTCCTGCAAATATACCCACCGCCTCACCCGTATCTTTTTTATCTCTGGATGTTGTTGGTATCCACAGTCCTCAAAACAATTTGACATCTCCCCTGTGTTCTTCCTACCATGTAACCCGTCTCAGAGTCTGATTTTTTTCACATTTTATCTCTCCTGCTAACCTTGGTGGCTGACGTATTTGTCAAGAAACCCTGTGTTTTTCAACGACCGTCATTTTTATCTGGTCGTATGTGCAGCATTGGTCCGTAACAAGCGCAGCTTATATATATATCTATATTTATATCACAAAATGCGACCGCCGTTCGCTTTTATATTGTCTTTCATTTTGAAGACCCAGAAACAGGAATTCTGGCCGTCGATTCTGCTTTAGTGTGTCGATGAATAGTGTTGCTGGTTTGATTCTTCATCGTTGTCAAGTTTTTTGTGACTGACGCCCGAGTCAGTATTTTATTTTTGAAATCGATTGGGTAAGTTTAGGACATTTATACATTTTGCATAACATGTTCTTGTTTTTATTTTTTTTTCTTGTTCGTTTCTAATTTATATGTATTTATATTTTAATGCTTTCAGTCATTTCTTATTTTTAGCTAATAACTAATATTCTGTTGCCAGGAGGAAAGATGCGACGGTTTTAATTGGCATACACTGCTTATTGAATTGCTACTGCTTTTATTATGTGCTCGGTTATTTGTTCACAATATTTCTTTTCTTTTTGTTTTTTTTTTTTCAAGCTGGTTCAACTTTAATTGTTGACAGTCACGTGATAAAATCCAAGAATCTGCTAACCAATCGTAGCAAGTCGTATATGCTATTTATTACCTTCTAGATATAAAGCGCTACCAGATCCTTCCCCACACAATTATATCATGAACCCAGTTACCATAACAACGTTACTTTGATAGTCATTTGTTGACTTACAGATTCGACCGGCTCAGCATACAATGGGACACGCCATTACTATCACCCACGGGCTTCTAATCTGAACAAAAATTTTACCTTTATTTACTACGAAAACTTAGTCGTGTTTCTATATTTGGTTCTATGTCTAAATAGCATTTAATTCCAATTCTTTTCCAGATGCTTCGATGTGATCCACCCGGGGTATTTATTGTAGCATTCTCTGTGTGGCTTCTTCTAAGCTCCTGCTGGTCAGGTGGAATCAAACCTGTGAGCAGATGGCACCACACAAAGAAACGAAATATTCCCTCTTTTCTTTGCACTGATGACAATGCAATCCTTGAGTTTTTGGTTTGATTCTCACACGAGGATATCATGTCTCGAACTGCTTCTAAGCATCCCCCTTTGATATGTTTTCTAATTCTACGTTGCTTCTAGCCTGTTTATTTTGCATTCTAGTCGTTAATCAGATAGCATGGGATTGAGAATGGTATTATCAATCAGGTAGTTTTCGCTTGCTATCAGGCATATTTTAGATTCTAGATTAGAAAGGGTCACCTGTCGCTTTACTCTTATTTGCAATCATACACTTTGGTTTGTCGACAATGTTAGCATCATAGTAACTGAAAAGCTTGAAGCAACTTCATAGCAATTACAAGTCTTGGAATGGTAGAATGAATATGGTGTACTTTATAACCACGGCACTTATGATTTTGTTTATACATTTGAAAAATCGAAATCAACATATTACTGCTTGTGAAATGAAATGATTGGCCTTGCATGTCTTATATAATTGCCAGTATATGTTTAAGTTTAATTTATTTTATCAATTTAACGATTCTATTTGCTATCGTGCCACTAAAATGATAGCAATGCTACATATAACAACACAAAAATACATTCAAAAGATTCAAGTAAAAAAAGAGAGTATTAGATAAACATAAGTCAAAAAATAAAAATGGCGGACCAAACCGAATAAGTTTTTAAAAGTAAAGTAAAGTGGCGAACGTAATGTTTTCAAGTAAATCTCTGAAGTTGACAGAAACTAAAAAGATATTGATTTTCGAAAGAAGGTGCACAGTCCAGGAAGTACAATATGTGTGAGAAAGGATGCTTCCAGTGAAACCAAAAGGAAACTATCAGAAAGACAGAAAAGTCGTGGAGAAGAGGAGGAGTTCTGAAAGAGGAGTTGTATTTGGCAAAGGAAGGCGTACTATCGCCACCTATGCCTAGTTGTTATGTTAATCTATTTCATTTATTTATTACTATTTGAAGACATCTCACCTGTAAAAAGGAAAACTCTGATCTTAACCAACTGCTTCGGAGCCACAGCCACTCATAAGAAAGCTAAAATTTCCTGCGGGATACGGGAGCTGTAACAATGCTCTGGAAACTCCTTTGACAACATTGGAACCATGGGTATTGGCAATTGTCTTACCAGTGAAAGACACTGACATAGTACAATTAAAAATCAGTAAACACAAATACTTTCAATAATTTAAATAACCATGGTTATCTCAGTATTAATCATGATTTTCTAGCAATCATTATCTTTTGTTGTCACTCTGTCCCGCAATAGTAGTATTTTTTGGAGTCGCATTGGATTACATTGAAACTATCATTTAGAGACTATTTATTTACAAAATATACAAAACCAATTTATCTATAAACTAATCGTATGCAAAACCTGCGATTTCGGCATGAAATAATTTAACGATGGTTGACATCTCGTAAAAGCCAGCCAACATTTTCAAATTAAAATTCTACAATAGTGCCTCGTGACGTAGCAAAATTTGGTTGATTAGAGTTAGAGTTAACGTGTTGGGATATGACGTCATAGAAATGTCACAGTGGTACGTAGCGAAGAAGATAGTAAAATGTTTACGCAACCAAGTCATTAACATTAAAGGTAATTATTATCAATTAATAAGAGGCACTCGGTTGCATAGAAATAATAAAATCAAAGAGTTTTAACAAACGAATCAAATGTAATTATGCTGGACTACCAGGTGCACTCTGTAGACTGATAAATTTGATATCTTTCTGTTTTACATACGGTTTTATTTTATGTACGTGGACCAATAAAAAAAATCTGCTGAAATTCAATTACTATTATATTAAAATGTACGTGTATGTTTATGACGTAACTCTTCAAACCCAGCACACGGCAAGTCACTGGAAGGAAAGTGTGTGGACTATAGTGAATGTGTAAACTGTGGACTACGGAGAGATAATTATGAGAATGTGAAACTTTCTCTGACGCCATCGCTATAATGTCAGCGTGAACAGACATAGATCATGAGAAACTTGCGAACTGTGATTGTAATGGTATACGTTACGAAACTAACCGGATATTACGCAATACTATATATATGTTATAAGTCACGTAACTGGGAGCAGATATGTCGCCATTTGCAAGAATACAGTCACTAGAAAGAAAACGGGATGATCTAACGGTGCCGAGTTATCATTTTCAAGGACGGAGAATCGACTTTACAAGATCATGATATTTAGCGAAAGAAAAGAAATTAGATCAGTCTCCAAAAACTGCGAGAAACAAAATTGACAAATTGATTCGTCTTCCACTCGTGTATATGTTTTGGTTATTGTAACGATAATATTAACAAAACATGCTATCATAAGTAAGATTGGCAATAAGCATTAACAAGCAAGACTTTTTTATATTAATAATAAACATGACATGCATGTCTAAGAGTATTAGATTTTCACAACGAATTCATGGCGCAGTGGTTTGCACATTCGCTTTTTAATGAATTGTTCCATCAGGAGAATCGCTGCTATTTTTTTCTTTTGTTTTCTTATAAATTATTAGTTGCATTATTAAAATATGCATGTGATGAATTTTTTTTTAAAGCATTATAAAACTGTTTGACATGCTAACATTTCAAAATAGTTGTTTTAACTAGTCTGAATTAATTGCTGAATGGTCAAACGATGATCCACATAAATTTACAAAGACATGTATTCAATTATTATATAAATCAAGCAACGCCAAGCAATTTCTCTGTCCAAAGACCCATAATTTGTTAGAGTTCCTTCTAAGTAGATAAATGATTCCTCTACGTCAAACCTTCCACTTCGTACGAATATATGTGTTTTCCCGTGTTATATTATAAGTATACACTTACAATTTCGGAAAGCAATGATATTTATAAGTTTGTGATATTTGTGACAAGTTGGTTTGAAAGGAATCATCTGAATGCAGTATCAACAAGTTCAGTGAATGACGTTTTCATTGAAAAAATATTCTCCGAACATAATATCATACATTTATTCATACTGCATGTTCTCTCACATATTTCACTTGAACGGGCGGTTAGAATTTTTGAAAGACCTCCTGGTAGGAATGTAGGAATTATGGGATGAATATTTGGCATCCAGTAGGATTCCCATCTCCACCTAGAACAAAATAATAAGAAACTTTACTAATATCTCGGTCATTGACCTCATATCTAACCCTGTACGGTAAGGCTAACTGCTCCAATCTTGCATAGCGAGATAACTTTTTTAGTTTGTTCTTGAATTCCTACAAATAACACACATCATCATCATTGCCTCCGTTCAGTCTCGAAAGACAATGGATACCCTCCTGTAAAGGTAGCTGTGCGATTAATTATAAAGTCGTGCTTTCACAATCCCAAATCACACTTCTCATGAATCGACGCTGCTTGAGTCGGTAGCAAAAAGTCCAAGACGACTGGAAAGAATGAAGAGATGATGGAGAGCATATACAACACCTGGAATTCTCAAATTGTCAACCATTTTCGTACTGACCAGACTTTGCTTAACTTCGGAGGTCTAATGAGACGGTGTGTCAACGTGATTATGCCGTATAAATAACGCACAAAATACTACATAAAGGGGCAATAAATGAAGCCAGTCGATTTATTCGATTTTCGCTATTGTATATCTGCACCACTTTATAAGCGCTTTTTTAAAATATAACTATTGTCCTGTTGATATTAATTTCTAAGACAAATGCACACGAGATGCAGCCAAAAGCGCTTTGTTGTACGCCTATTGCTGCGTAAATGGTTAGGTAACATAAGTGGAAGAGAGATCACTGATGACCTCTTTAAAGAGTTTCGTTTGTCTCGTCAATTAATAACGTTTGCTGCAGTATGATAACATAGATATGTTTAAGGGTGATCTTTCTTATTTCAACTAAATAAATGACAAATAAAAGTTATTGTTTCACACACTAATCAACATAAAACATCTTTTTTACGTTAATTAGTTTTAAAACATCAAAAGCCCTTCATCCTGGAAGTAACACTTGATTTCATTAAGATTTGAATTCATATCCGAAAACTCTTTTAAGAATAGACGTTGTTCTCTTCATGGCTGCTATCAATATTTCGTTACAGCTTGATCTTCCAGGGATGTTTTTCCAAATATTTTAAAGATGTTTGATTTATAAACCAGTTGCTCCTATAACAACCGGTATGATACAATACAGTGTGGAAATATTTTATGGGCATTTAGATGCTTTTAGAAATAAGAAGGCGTGTAAGTTACGAAAGAAAATGTCTACCTGAAAACAATTTGGCGCAAAAAATTTTCATCACGCTTATTCAATCGATTGATTAATCGTTACAATCGAGGGTTGTTTTGATATCAGGTTGAACGCATTTACATGCCAGAATCAGATGAGTTTTATCGAATTATGACATAGTACTGGTAATATTCAACCGCAGAGATGCCTGTTGCTATACCGACATTGATCGGCATGGACCCTTAATTATGCAAAATACGTAGTAGTCTATTAATGTCTGATGATCTAGGTGGTCATATATTAGTTAAGATCGTGATCAGACTGATAGTTACGCTTTAACTTCGTGATAATATGAAATATTCTTGGAAGATGGATACTGTTCTGTTACGTAAATAGTCTTATACATAAATTTATGACTTCGTTCAACATTTCTTGAAAAGAAATAGCGTTGATTGTTACGCCCTGAGAAAAGACGCAAAGAAGCATAACAGATCCTTTGTAGTCGCTGACTCCCCAAATCCATCGTATGGGAACATGTTGTGCCCAACCTTTAAACAATGACCAGGTCTTTTCATAAACATCTTCTGTTCCTACGATTTATCTTCTAGTCTTTATCAATTATTTTTCTCATCAAAGAACTAAAGAATACCATCGGCCCCTGGCTTCAGCTTATTTATTTATTTATTTATTTATTTATTATTATTATTATTATTATTATTATTATTATTATTATTATTATTATTAACCGCATATAGTCGCTACTGATTCCTTGAAATAGCATGAATGTTTGCAGTTAACAGTAAATAGCAACTGAAGATAGAACTTACCTTTCTTTTACGGTTCTGCTTGAAAGTGCATGTTATACAGCTTTTAGCTATCCTGCCCTGTAGTTCTGTAGTATTTGGCTCTAATGACACAAATAGGCTGGAAAAATTGCTTTAATTTTTAGTTGTTTTATTTATTACATGTAGACTTTAATTCGATAAACTATGTGAAGCCTTTCAATTAACGTTTTTATTTTATTTTTATGTTTTGCAAAAAGTAACTAAATTTTTATATTTTTTGCTTCAGTTATAAGAATTTGTTTTCTTAATTTTTAATTTATTCAGCTAGTTTCTTTCAAAGTGAATCAGTCTTTTGCGTTTCGAAAGAAACAAGAACTTGTATGTTCGTATTTTTCAAAAAGTGTAAACACCGTAAAATACTGTTCAAACAATCGCTATCATTCAACGTTGTTCTTCTCGCGTTTCAAATATTTGTGCCAGAAACATTTTTTTGTTGCGAACTTCCATATTGACTTTCCTTGTTAAAATAAATATGTTTGTTCGTTTTCTCATTATGTCGTAGAAATTTATGTTTGAATTCCAGGTTTTCGCTTCGTTTTTATAGAAAAGCCTACTAAAAAGAAAAAGATGGCGCAATAAACACATTTTGATGAGTCAGAGAGGAGTTTGTTTGTCATGCCGTTTGAAACACAACTGCCACTACCGTACAAGAATCCTGTTTCGTTTCTGAATTTTATTTGGATTATTCGAACTACTATTTCCATCATTCCGTTCTAGACTTCGGCCTTCTCCAAGTTCATATTTTCAAACTTTGCAACCTTCTAATGAAACGTGTGAGTCTTTATGTCGAACTTGGAAAACTGAACGGAATTATAATTTGACCTTTTATTTAATCCATGGGGTATAATGTTCTCGTTCCGTTAGCTTTAATTCCGTAGACATGTTATTTTTAACATTAAAAAGCACCTTTGTATGATTTTATATTTTTACATATTTATCCAATCAATTCATTATTATTATTATTATTATTATTATTATTATTATTATTATTATTATTATCATCATCATCATCATTATTATTATTATTATCATTATTATTATTAATTTTATTATTATTATTAATTTTATTATTATTATTGATTTATTATTAATTTTATTATTATTATTATTAATTTTATTATTAATTTTATTATTATTATTATTATTAATTTATTATTATTATTATTAATTTATTATTATTATTATTATTATTAATTCATTATTATTATTATTATTATTATTATTATTTAATTCAAGCGTTCACACAGGTCATTACCATTGACTGCTCACTGGCAACAACAAGTTCTCAGAGTTTGCGTGACAATAAGTCTTTGCTGCAGATTTCCAGTACACTCCAATTCTTTTGATAACCGTTGCAGATCATTTAAATTATCACAACATCCGTTTACCATTAATTTCTCGCAGCCGATGAACGTTGTTCTTGTTCTCTGGAATTTGAGTGACAAAAAGCCTACAGAAGCTTTCAGTATTCTCAGCACACTTCTAGTAGAAGGTCTCTCTCTCTCTCTTTCTCTCTCTCTCTCTCTCTCTCTCTCTCTCTCTCTCTCTCTCTCTCTCTCTCTGGTATTTCTATTCTTCTTCTTCTATGAATTCATAGTTATTATAACGTGTAATAAAAATTGAATGTTCAACCTCCAGTAAACTATCACTTTGAACTAATGGTTACCCGATGTTTAAAGATTCACAATTTCATAAAGGTGTATCTAAAGTAGGTAGGAGATGACATCGGCCGAAACGCTGTAACTATAGCCACTACGATGAGAAGAGTAGTCCGAATAATCCAACAATCGGATTTGTTGGATGTGCGTATGAAATAGCAGTTGCAATTCATACAATAGACACAAATCCTGTGTTCATGCAATCTAAAATCAATAACTGACTGAGATTTCATAAAACTGACATAATGTTTTCAAAATAACTGAGATTTCTGATATAAGTATATGTTCATATTTTGACAATTTCTATTAGATATTATACAAAAAAATGCAATCTTACTTTTGTAAAGGATGTTGATTGCTTCGATGATTTACGCATCTTTGTAGATAAGTTATTTCTGTACACTTCGTTTTCATTCCAAGTTTCTTAATGCAACAAAGAAAATTCTTTTATTCATACATTACATATTGTTTAAGTTGGGTTATGGAAATCAGTTGGGTTTTTTTAATATATATTGTTTTCGCTTATAAAACTGAACGAACATTTTTTTTATCATTCTATTAGACTAAAGAACAATGTCGACCACTATATTCGTGTACTGTATATAAGCATAAAGGCGTCATGTCTTGTTATATGGTTTGAGACGAACTTGAGTACATGTGTAGTTAACTCTTTATTTATATAAGCACAAAAACGCTATTTTTCATTATGAACGCTTCCACTCTTCGGAATCAAATGGTTGGGATCAGCAGAAGTTTATTCAAAAAGAATTTATCTAATAGGACGTATCAACAAGTATTTATTTGCATTAGACTTGAACATAGCCAAGCTGTAGTAGGGAAGCAGCGTTGTGGAATTTTGTCCTACAGGTTAGATGTTCTAAGAAAGAAATTTTATTAATAGAAGTTATGTTTGTGTTTTTAATGCAGAGAAGGAGAAGAAAGTAAAATTCATTTCTGTTATACCTAAAGATAAAAATCAAGAGACATATTCGTTTTATAACTTTAAAGAATAGTTAGATGTATGTTGGTGCCTTGAAATCCTGGTAATAATAAAAACAAACGAGGTTGCGTAATTAAGAAAAGTGTATTAACAAAGGTATGTTGCAGAAAGTATCGTCTGATTCTGTGGCCATGACTGTTATTGATAACTGCGAAGGCGCTTGGTCGTAACTCTATTTATTGTAACGGATAAGTTTATTTATTTTCTAAATAGGTAGATGAGCTTAAACTACAATAACGACACTGCCAATTATTATTACAGAAGAATAAGGTCCGACACTGTTAACCGAACTCCAGCCTCTGTCCCATCGATGAAATATTGAATCCCTGCGCCTATTTTACAAGTATTTTAATGGAAAATGCTCCGACGAAATCCAAGCCCTTATGGCCCCTTGACCTAAATACCCCGACTAACCCAATAAGCAGCAAAATCCCACCCCTACACAGTAGAGATTTCCTAGATGCCGGAAACCGATATAAACTCAAATAGTTTCTTCCTGCTTTCTAACAGCTAGAATTTGAAATTCCCTTCCGGATCCCTCCTCTTCCGACTGCACTGAAATGCAGAGATTCAAGTGTAATGTGAACAAACACCTTACTGCTCAACTCCCTACATAGTGTCCCTGTGTCCCAAATAGTAGTCCCTTAAGTCCAAGTGGCCTTGCAAGGAGTAAAAAAAAGGTAGTAAGAAAAGAATATATTTGCGGTTAACTCAATCAACGTACAGAAAGTAATCAATGCATAAGCACAAACAGATTTGGAAAAGCAAAATAAACGTCGAAAATCTTACCTATGAAGAACTCAAAACATTAATTAACGAAATAAAAAAAAAGCACGAGTCATTTATGCACAGTACAAGAAAAGAATCAATTTCTCTTACATTTGATTCAAAGTCATGTTATGACGCAACAACAACAAAAAAAAAACAAGTTGTGACGTTTTCGCTTTATAGATTTGACAGACAAAAGATTAAACTGCTTAAACTGTATTAAATGGAATATGCCAGACAAATACTGAACTGTCAGCACTAGTTTAAAGGCATATCTGCTTGTCTGTGTTAAATGTTGAATATTACTCTATAATTATTTTCCTTCTTCCGCCAGATGTAGTAATAGAAACATTGATGTCTAAAGTTCAACGAAAAGAGGTTCCTATTCCATCGACCAGCATTTAATTTTAATGCTAAAATAATATCACTTGTACTGTTTTATTAATCTGTATACATTTTAAAAACATTCTTGTTTATAATTGTGCAAACAGTAGTTTGTCAGTGCTAAATATTCTTCTTTAAGTTACAGTATGCGTATAATATATATATATGCGTGCGTGTATATATATATATATATATATATATATATATATATATATATATATATATATATGTATATAATGTACGTTACTGTATACAAAACAGAACTATAGAATACGAAGTAGAAGTCAGCCGAACATTTGAAGACAGCCGGGCATTGGCTAATGAAAACATTAACCTGCGGGCGGGAATAAAAATGAATATGATTCGTTAGGTAACTAATCAAGCTGTCCTTTATTGCGCTGTATTGTAGAGTACTTAGGCCACTGAAGTCTTCTTTTACACTGAACATCAACCTTTCATAACCTTCAATCGTTTGCGGTTACATACATTATTTTTGTTTATTATGAGATTCCTTCAATGACACTTAATATCATAAACGAAATATAAGAAAAAATATTTTTTAATTAGTTGGCATAACCGATATCTATAAACTAACACGTTACGACACTCTATGTCGTACGTACGTTATCACCCCTTTACATTATTTCTTTCAAAAACAAAATCAATTGATTAGCACAAATGAACTACGACTTAACTCATTTTAAAATGAATTGTTCCAAAATTAAATTATGTCGTCCCGTAGATTAAAACAATACAATTTTAAACAAATATATTTGAAAAAGTGATATTCGTTTTATTATTTTGAAAAAAATATTTAGCTGATAATTATTTTTAATGTAAACAGACAGAAAATATTTATTGTTTTAAAGAAAATTTAATTACTACTATTTTAAATAAATATCTATTTTACTAATTGGTTAGTCCTTATCAAGGCCCGTGAGCCACTCGAGGATAAGGGTTGAGATAATATTGTTGGATGATGAACGCCCCTACCAGAAGACTGAAAATAAAAATGGGCGGAATGTGCAGAAGTTTACTTAAGTGGAATTTATCATCCACAACGACAAATCAACAAGTATTTGTTAATATTAGACTTGAATTGATCATGTTGTAGTTAGTTAGAAAGTCGGAAACTTTGTTAATGCAAGTTCTGTTTAGTGCAGAGAGGAGGAAAGTAAAGTTGATTTCTGTGGTTATAACTATAAATAAAAAAAGAAAGAGAAATGTTCGTTTTATTACTTTAAAAATATTTAGCTGACTATTGCGACTTTGAAAGACCAGTAATAATCAAAAAAAAACGTAATGGTGTAATTAACAAATATGTATTCACAAAAGTATCTTAAAAAGTTGGCGTCCGATTCTGTGGTCATAACTGCTACTAATAACAGCCACGACGTTTAGTCGTAACTGTATTGTAGTCCATTTATTCCCGAAATAGGTAGATTAGCTTCGTTGACAATAAGATTTGTTATACTAGAATAATAAAGAATAAGTTTGCAAGACTATTGACCCTGAGAGAACTGTACTAATACAAAAGGAATATTATTATTGACTATAAATTAAACAGATTGATGTGAACTGTCAACAGGTTCCGGATGGTTCAATATATTACAAAGTTGCCGAGAATGCGCCACTTGGATATGATATTTAGTTGATAGATGGAAAAAGAAGGAAGACTAGTGTGAAAATAAGACGATAGCGAATTTGTAAATTGGCAGATGCAATGGAATTTTTTTTTTGTTCGTGTGTGCACGCGCGCGCGTCGCATTGTCTTGGAGGGGGGTGATTGCTGGATCGAATGCATCTGCATTTCAGCGCTCTGTTTTGCTTTACGGAATGAACCTAGTCGATTTGATTCTATTCTATTCTCACGCCTTTATTTCGCTTTCAATATTGCATGGCATGCTTCGCACTCATCCAGTCGCCCACTCCTTTCTCTATCAGTTCGATATCTCGCATGATTTTGTAGGCGTCCATTTTTTTATATATATATAAATATTATTTCTTTTACTTCTTTTTTTTCCTTTTGGATTTAACAGTTTTCATTTACAGGGAGCAGAGCAAGAAATTCTATTTTTCTTTTCCTTTTTTATTCGAATTAAAAAAAAATATTTAAAAAAAAATTAAGGTTATCTTTAAACCTATTTTTAAACATCCCGAAAAAAGAGAAAAATTCAATTTGTAGACAATTCTCGGTGATTTCAGTGTCCTACCATTATATTTTTCCCTATCTTTCAGGGACAAATTGAAAATAAAAACAATGAAACAGACACTTCCGGCTCTAAATAGACGATCTGAATTCCAAACTGATTGTCTAATGGAGATATAACGGCGCGAGTCGTGGTAGAACCGGAAGTGCATTTCTAAGGTTTAAGTTTAAGGAGTTTATAAACAGTGAAGCGTTTCGGATGCCAATATGACAACTTACAGATTACTTAAATTAGTTTCTACATGAGGTCACGTAACATTTATATTTACTTAACATGCTTTTCTTTCTTTCAGATTTTCTAACATATATGGAGTGTAATACTGGGTGATCAGAGAACAGGACAATGATAAATAATCATTTGATCAGAGACAGGACAATGATAAATAAAATTGATAAAAACACACGCACAAACAAACACAAGTACATATATATTGTCGCCTGATGAAGTCTTTTGCACACTGAAACAATAGATTTATTGTGGCGACTAATGGAAATTTTGTTTAGCTAAATTTAATAAAATAATATCTTACTCTTTTTATTGAGCATAATCAACAACCTCTAAAAATCAATGGTTTTTACTTTTGGATACTCATATATATATATATATATATATATATATATATATATATATATATATATATATATATATATATTTGTGTGTGTGTATCTGATTAAAATCTCGTGTGTGTATATATATATATATATATATATATATATATATATATATATATATATATATATACGGGATTTTAATCAGATAAATACTATGAGAAATTATAAGAAATATATATATATATATATATATATATATATATATATATATATATATATATATATATATATCGATGTTTCGATGCCTCCGTTCAGTCTCGAAAAACAAAGGATACTTCCTGTAAAAGCAGCTGCGAGTGAAATTGTGAGGCAAGGGTCGCGCAATCACCAACCACACCTCTCCTGAATGGGCACTATTGAAGTCCAGTAGCAAGGAGAAGTCCAGACTGGAAACAATTCCGAGATAAGCGAGAGCACATACACCACATAAAGTCCGATATGGTCACCTATTTAGAACTGGCCAGGTTCAACGTTGCTTGACTTTGGTGATCCAGCAGGAACGGGTGTGTCAACGTGATAATGCCGTACAATATAAAAATATATATATATATATATATATATATATACAGGATGGGGAGACAAAATTTACAGTTAATTGAAATTAAGACAACTTAATTTCACTGTAAATTTTTCTTCCCCACCCTGTATGTTTAAAGGTCTTTATCGAGACAAAGGAACAAAACGGACAGACAGATAAATAAGGAAAAACATAGATATAGTGACCAAGCGTCCAGAATACTGAAAATATAAAATTATCTCAAAGGTAGAAGCGTTAAATCCACCAGGGCTATAACATACATATATAGTATGTTTATTATACAGACATTATTGGTTACATATGTGCATACATGTTTCAGTGGAATCCAAATTCAAGGATAAAGCCCCATCAGACAAAAAATAATATATAATAAACAGACTATACACCAGCTCTGTCCTGCATTGAGCACTCTTTAATAATCGAGTGAGTTTCATTGGATTTACATCTAGAAAACCAATCAATATAATCATTATATATATATATATATATATATATATATAGAGAGAGAGAGAGAGAGAGAAAGAATTATGAGTAGATATAGATATCTACAATAATATAAATAGGTATTTAAATGATGAACCATGTATAAGTGATAGTGATTCTCTGAAACCGGCTGAGTTCGAACGTGACATTCCTATTTTATCAGTCTGCGTTATTATCTGCAACACCATATACACCTCTCGAATCTGTTTGCGTGATTTCAATTGGACACTAACAATGTGTTTTTTCAATTTCCAATCAAACACTAGCATCGAACAATATTTGTTTATGGAATGTTGTAATAGAGGTATATGGCATGATCTTGTGCACTTAGACACGTCTATAGACACTACCTCACTTTGTGCATTTTAGAGTTTCTTAGAGGCATTCGTCTGCACCAATATACGCATATTTTGTAGAGCACAGCATCTGTGAACATATTGTAGTAGTTTCTGTTAGAAAAATAAATGCCAAAAAGACACTCAAACGAAACATTGCATCATGCCTCTTTTTACTAGTTCTTCTTCTGGATATATTGAAACCAGAATCTATATTGATATGGAATAAATTTCAAAAGAGTAAAAAGGGAAATTCGTGGCTGAAATAAATAAATTAGTATCTACATCGAGACTTTTCTCATACGCTTTCTTCATTACATCGAATAATTCTTAAAGTGCTACCCTGTAAATAAATAGATACAAATGGTTTCATTTCACGCTTATGGTTTCGACAAACGCAAATAAAAATACGCACCGTTCAAACACGTGACTGATAATCTAATTGGAGGTGGGGCCATGAAATCTGCACACCCAGTAAGAGGAAAGCGTCCTTTCTCCTTCAGTGATCATGATTGTGATGTAATATTTATACGTGGCTTTTTTTTTTTTTTGACTAACTAATTCTTTCAGGTTTCCTGGCGTCGGGCTTCCTCTCCAGTAAGTAACTTCAAATACACCACCAATGTCTGTCAGCAGAAATGTGTTCATTTTCTTTTTGTCATGCAATACAATGATTGAAAAAATACACGAAAACACGCAAACACTTTCGTGTACGTCTACATGCATAAGAGCACTTACACACTTCTATGTGCATCCATATAAGAAATAAAAGAGTGCAATTCCAAGTTAAATAAAACTTTATTAAATCATCAAATCTTATAAGGAAAATACCTCTTTAGGTCAAAGCATCTCATGAGAAGATGGGAAAATAGATTTATATATACAAACATAAGGACATTAGCCTAAATATGAAATAAAGATAACCTATATTTACATAGAAGCATATATATATATAGTAAGTTATAAAATATATATGGCGATTAAGCTATATATATATATATATATATATATATATATATATATAGTAATTTATAATATATATGGCGATTAATCTACACTGAATATTTCGCGTTTCATCCACTCTAGAACTCATCAGGCTTAATCGCCATATATATTATAAATTACTAACTAGCTCTACCTACGTATTGAGCAATTTTGAAGTAAATACTTAAAGTTTACGCATAAATCTATATTTTCGTATATTAATTTTATGTGAGTAAATTAAGTAGTTATATATATATATATATATATATATATATATATATATATATATATATATATATATATATATATATATAATATTTCAATTTTGTTTTATCTGTCAGATTTTTTGTGGCAATTTTCTCTTCTTTTGTTGGCCTAACGGGGCATTTTTTATTGATTTGATTATTTAATAAAGTTTTATTTCATTTTGAATTGTCATCCTTTATTTCTTATATTTGCTCCACTTATTCGTGTAGAGCTGTTTGTATTTTGCTAGGTTATTATATAAAGTTAGTTTTTATCTTTGTCTTTCTTATTTATGTATATATACATACTTATATATATGTGTGTATATATATACATATATATAATACGCATGTAAATGCTCAGCATTTAATAGCGTTATATACAGATTACAGTTTTATTTTGATAACAGTTTTGTATGTTCGATATAGGATAAAGAATTAACTCATTCTGATTAACTTTAAAGAAAGCAATTGAATAGAATTTTGCTGTAGAATTTTTTATGTGTTAAATTAAAGTGAGACACGGCATCGTTTTATCGTTTATCTTGAAATTTGGAAATATTTTTTAATGATAACGTTCCCAAGAATTTTGTTGTGTATAATTTTAAGTGATATTATTTGTAATTAGTGTAAAGACACCAACACCTTAGATTATGTTTTGTATTTTTAGGCCAAATGTTTTTAACGAATCAAAATGGCGCCGCTAAATTATAGTTTTGCATTTTTAGGCCGAATTTTTTAAGAAATCAAAATGGCGCCGCTAAATTATTTATTATTAATAAGTTCTGTTTGAAGTTGATATTAAAGTGTCTTGTTAGGAACTCATTGTGTATTTATTTCCAGTGCTATATTTTTTCATTTCTTATATTTTGTAATTATGAAATTTAACATAATCGGTGATTTGATTGAAATTTACGTTTATTGTTATGTATTTCGTACGCACACATGTACGTAAGTATATATATATATATATATATATATATATATATATATATATATATATATATATATATATATATATGTATGTATGTATGTATGTATATATATATATATATGAATTTGTACGTTGAAAAAAAAAACAAGAAAAACTATAAAATATATAAAACACATAATCACATCATTAACAACGAATATTTCGTTTCTTTTTATGGGCAGAAATTTCTGTCTCAATAGCAGAAAAACAAATATTAGTCCACTGATTTGGCTTTGTATGTGATTTTGTCTTTTATATTTTCATTTGTCTACTTTTTCACTGTATTATTCCCTTTTACTATATTTATTTATATATTGAATATTCCTTACTGCATTATATATATATATATATATATATATATATATATATATATATATATATATATATATATATATATATATATATACGATGTGTCAATATATGATTTTTACGATGTGTTTTAATCGTTTGCGTGCAAACAGGAGTTGGATCGCCGAGGCAGTCGAGGCAGTATATTTAGCGGTCTATCGGCCGTGGATTTCAACTCACAAAGAAGATCCAGTTTCCAAAGTATTGGAGAAAGTGTTGTAAGTTTAATTTTCACATTTATAAATATTCATTGTTCAAATATAGTGCAAGCATATAATATTTAATGAAATTTAATTAAAAAATTATGATTGGTTCGTGGTTACAAAACAAGATAACTTATTATCCAAATAATAATAATGTAAAAATTAAAATAAATTTATAGTCTAGAAAAAAATGATTGTCAACTTATAATCACCTAAATGGTTCTGATATGATTGATGAAAAGGCGTATCGAATCTACTAAAAGAAATGCTGGTAACTTTAGAATTAAAGAGGCTATACATATAGCTAGACTTAAATCACAAATAACAGATTAGAACTCAACAAAAGATTCTTTATTTAATCTTGTAATACTTAACTGATATATATATATATATATATATATATATATATATATATATATATATATATACAAATATGACATATTTTTTTCGGTTTTAAACTTATGACTATATTTTGACAGTAATATATTAAACCAACAATTGCATACATGAAAAAATGTTTATTTAAAATTATGCATCGAGTAACAGTGACTCAAAGCAAAAGCAAACTCTAATGGTGACTATTTATTTCCTTTATGAAGAGATCTGTCTCGAAATATTGATAATTCATTGATCTAAGAAAAATAATAACAATTTACATATATATGTAATGTTGAATTAACGCATTGTAAAGACATCTAACATATATATTCTTCTATAAAACCACAATGCTTCAAGCAAACTACAAAGTCCCTATTTTATTTTAAAATTTATATAATAGATCTAAACTATCTATTATATAGAGTATTTGTTTTATTGGGTAATAAGTTTGTAGTAAGCTAATATATAGGTCATACCAAAACAAAGGGCGAAAGTTTTGAATGGTTAACGTTCAGTTTGTTTTAATGCATTTGTTATGGTGATCTACCCTATTGTGGTAGACTATATGAATTCTAACCGATACTATGAATATTGATAATGGTCGTAAATCTTCACAGTATTAGGAGAAGTCTTCAGAACTGGAAACTTTGTTAGTTTGGTCACATTGTGTTAGGAAGATCTATTTATTTTAACTCCTTTAATCTAGTGGTTTTACGCCTTGTCTGGAGTGATTTCTATTTTTAAAAAAAAACTTAAAATTTTTAATTTTCTATAGAATTTCCCACTTCTACTTGACTGGGCATTTCCGATTTTAAGTTAATTTTTATACACCCACATGAAATATTACTAGATTGTTAACCTTTATCTTGTATATTTATTCAGACGAATGAATACTGTTAGATTAGGGTTGGGGACATGCGTTCCATGGAGAGAAATATTATGAAAATGATATGGATATCTGATGCAGGTCTTAAAAATTGGTTTAGATCTGAAAACCTCAAAGGAGGTGTCTTCTGAACAGGATACCGTGTTGATTTGTCTAAAGCAGTCTCTGATAAGCCATTACTTCTGTGCCTTTTATAAATGCATACTATTGTTAAATCTACTTCCTTGTTTATTTTTTATTCTTTAAAGCCAAGATATATTGAAATAATGGATGAAAGTGTTCGTGTTAGTAAATGTACAACAGTTGAGATAACAGGGTCAGTTAGCAGGTATCGGCCAGACCATATATGCAGGTTTTATTATATGTATGTCTTATGCTATTTAAGATATAACAAACATCTAAATGAAAGCATTATTGGTATAGTTAAACAGATAATGGATTCATATAGACTCCGCAACACTGTCGTAATAATTAGCTCAACCAGTTCCATTGCATGATTTCTTTTACCGTTTGTTAACAATTCAGAGGCACTCACTGACAACGCGTCACTTCTATTCTTTCTATTAATGCATACTATAGTTAACAAACTCATTGTTGTCTTATAGCTTTTCGTCCATTAACAGTATTTGAGAATTATACGAATAACTAGCTGGACCTCCTGCGTTACCCGGTCGTACAATACACTAAAACATGATATTTAATTTATGCTGATTAGGTATATATTATTATAGAATCAATTCTCTATTCAATATTATATATTACGAGGAATAATTTGCCCGATGGACTAATTCGCAAAAAACAAATTATAATGATAATATTGTTCATCAAATTCTTTTTGTGTTTGTTTACAATATCAGCTCAGCTGAAATTTGGGCTTAACGATCTAAAAAGTCTTTCTTCATTTATAGATAAAAGAAAGATGAGTTCTTACAGGGGAATAGTTTACGTTACATCAGCCAATGTTACGCGGTGTAGCGTAAAACATTTCCCTGTAAAAATTAATTTTTATCTATAAGAAAAGAAAGACTATTTTTAAGACCTAGGTTTTTTATTTTCGATATATATCGGATGAATTTCTGTGCAAAAAAATCTGTAAGAACACTGCCAGAAATATAAATTAGCTTTCTGTAAAATTTGCAAAAGATAGGCTACGCCGCTTTGGAAGTTATGAGCAGAAATCCCCCAAAACACACACACTTTTATATAATAGTAGAGATAAGGTAATATCCAAATGGTTTTCATGAATCAAACAAAATTAAACGGGATGTGCTAAATTGTACGATAGATTCTCAAAGTGTTTGCACATGACACTCAGCAATAATTCCATAACATAAGAATGGCAATGATCCTTTACCAGCTTCATTTTGTGTTTCTATTGTCTTGTGGTTGCAGTAGAAGAGCTGCCATTTGCATATATTCTGAAAAGAAAATAATTCAAAAATATGAATGGATGCGTTGCACACCATTTCTAAATAAAACTACTTGCTTTGAACTTTGTATTTTAATACTCTTCAATCAAAAATTTCAATTTTATGGACGAAAAAAACGTTATTTCTGAATTTTTTAGATGATAATTGATCATCTAAATATTAATTCATTAGTCCGTACTTCCGGTGTCACAAAAAACATCATCATCGCAAATATTAATTAATTAGAAAAGAATTACCTCCCTTTATTGTAGCTGCTCTTTATCAGCCGAAATCATTAAAACCATTTTCTCTCCAAAATTTAAAAAGAAAATCATGGCTGTCTGTTTACGGTTTCAAATTGGCTATGTTATTTTATCATTAAAAAAACAGCGACGTTGTTTTTTATTATAGTTTCTTTTTGAAATTAAAAAAAAAACGTGCAAGTGAATTGACATCTGTTCTTTTGTAATTTATATAAAAAAAATATTCAGAAAAAAAATATGTTGTGTGTTGAATTTTCATGGAAATTTTTTTTTTAATTGTTTACATCAATTCTTTTTAGCTTTAAAAAGTTTAAAAAGAATGAAATTGCTAAGATATTGTTTTAAATTCGTCGTTTTTTTGTGTTAATTTATTTTTCATTCATTTTATATATGTGTTTAAAAAATTTTCATTCATTTTATTGATAATATGTTTTAAAATTTTTCATTCATTTTATTGATAATGTGTTTTCAAATTTTTCATTCATTTTATTGATAATGTGTTTTAAAATTTTTCCACTATTGTGGAATTTCCACTGATTTTGTTTATTTGTATTATTTGGATTATTCAGTCTATTTTTCTAATCGTGGGTATTATTCTCACAACATTTCGACCTTACTCAGGTGTATCTTGTCGAACTCGGGAATCTGAACGGAATTTCGAACGGACGTTAGTACGCTCTCGTTTCGTAAGCCATTACTGAGTAGAAGTCTAAATTCATTCGCAATTATATACTTAGTATCATCTGTAAGGGCCATAATGTAACGTATAGCATGTTACGTATAAGTAACGTTTATGGACGGGAGTTGAGAGTTTAATTTTCAGTGCTAGCAATACGAAGAATAACAATTGCGAATTAAGTTTTTTCGCCGATTGCGGTTGACGAAACAGGGGCACACTATTCCCGTGGATTAAATAAAAGGTTCCGTCCGAAATTCTATTCAGATTCTCGAGTTCGGCAGAAAGATTCTCAAGTTCGGCGAGATACACCTGAAGAATATAGAAAGTTGCATCGGACGAAACGTTGTCATAGTAACACTGAAGATGAGAACAGTAGTTCCAAATAATCAAAAATACTACGAATTTTTCTTTCGTCTTGAAATATCTTGTCTTTTTAATTCTAATCTTAATTAAAAATTTGGAATAAAAAAACAGATAGTTTTGAAACCAGGTTAAGATGATAATATTTCATTAAAAGAACCATTCTTTCTTTCTTTCTTTCTTTCTTTCTTTAGTTACTTTTTCTTATTAATTTCGGATAGTATAATATCCATCATCAGAGAATGTAATTGTTTCTTTATTTTTATTGTTTTTGTTGATTTTGTTTTGTTTTTATTTTCGTTAGTAAAATGCCATTGTTCTCGTGTTGTTTTATCAAGGTTGTGCTTGTGTTAAACTTTGAAGTGTGTGTTCGTTCTAATCTTATAAGAATTGACAAAAGCTTTAGAAGCATTATTATTAAAATTAAACATTTTGTATAAGCAGACAAACTGTTTTGAAACCACGTAAAGATGCAAACATTTTATTTTTAAAAAGTCATTCAATTTTTTTTTTTTATTTAAAAATTGAAGTAAGTAAAATGTCTGTGTCCTCGTGTTGCTTTATCAAGTAAGCGCTGGTGTTGACGCACGCGGTATTGTTTTGAAACCATGTTAAAATGCATAAGAAAATGAAAGTGTCCCTTTGTTTTTTATTTGCTTTTTGTTTTGTTTTTGTATTGTTTTTGTTTTGTTTTGTTTTTTGTTTTGTTTTTTGTTTTGTTTTTTGTTTGTTTTTTGTTTTTTTTTATTTTGTTTTTGTTTTTTGTTTTTTGTTTTGTTTTTGTTTTGTTTTTTTTTTTGTTTTTTATTTTGTTTTGTTTTGTTTTGTTTTTGTTTATTGTTTCTTTTTATTTTGTTTTGTTTTCGTTTTGTTTTCCTTTTTTTGTTTTTTTATTTTGTTTTGTTTTCGTTTTGTTTTCCTTTTTTTTTATTTTATTTTGTTTTTTGTTTTGTTTTTTATTTGTTTGCTGTTGTTTTCTTTTTGTTTTTTTGTTTTTTTTTTTCGTAAGTAAATATCCGTGTTTTATCAAGGCTATGCTGGTATTGTTTTTCAAGTTTTTGTCAATTCTTATCATCTCACCATAATCTTTACAATTATTATTAATCGGTTCCACGCATTTATCAGTATTTTATCTTCCTCTCTTTTTGCCTCGTATTACATTAACTTATTTTGTAACGAGACGTTAATTTATTCCAATTTGTAATCATTGTTTAGCTTTAATTCGCATAATGGCTCCTAAGTGAATAATACACGTTGTTAATAGAGTTACGGGTTCAATCAATACAGATTTAATTGTGCGTTGAATTGCTGAACAACTCAATCGTGATTTCTTTCGTTCGGTTCAGAACTGACCAAACTTGAAAGCAAAACAAATACGTTTAGTTGTGTGCAGTAAAGCACTTGCCTCTTAAGATACTCTCATCATGAATTCCCTCCCTTGATCCTAACTTTAATATCTAATTTTCTGTTAAGTGTTAATGCTTTTTTTTCTCGTTCCTTCGATGTTACAATGCATTAGGCATTGATATAAAGTTGGATTGTTAAAGTAGATTTAATAGCAACGATAAAACGATGAAATAAAGTGATAGAATAATTTCTAAAGTAAACAGCAGAACTAGTAATCGATAAATAACTTTAGTATTTTTGCTATTTAAATTGACATTTGATAAGGTTATTTGCGAGCACAAATCCCATAGTTAGAATTACCGACTACCAACGCGATGGTTGTAGGTTCAATCCTGGCTAGGGAAAGGTGGTGATCTAGCCGCACTGATGAATGTGATACAGCGAAACAGTATTGTATGTGGATGACCACATTTTAAGTCCCCCCCCCCATTCTTGGGTAGAGCACTATCGTAATTGTGTCTCACCCGCTGCTTAATTGGCATTAATGCAAAGCTCGCTGTTTGTTTGTTTTTTTATTTTTGTTTTTTTACATAGGCATCACCTCTTATCAAGGCCCATAGGCCCATAGGCCACTCGTGGATAAGGGTTAAAGAGTGTACAGTAGTCAATTGGACAATATAGTAATCGTTAGTAATGGAAATTTGGTAAATTTGTTAACTGAAGTGGAACGGCTCATCAAGAACTTGTTTTCGTTGGACTTGAAGACAGTTCCATAGGCGTGCAGTTCTAAGAAAGAAACTTTGCTCATGGAATATACGTTTAAGATTAGGCACAGATAAAGAGTTGGGAAAATTATTGATAGTGTTTTCAGCTAGACGAGTGTTTATTTGTTTGTAAATAAACAAGCATATCGGGCACTATAAAAGCGATGAGCAAGTGTCTATTTAAATGGACATTTGATGAGGTTATTTGTAAGCACCAAGCACCATGAGGCGGAAGTTAGAACTGCTGACTATCAACGCGATAGTTGTAGGTTCAATCCCTGGCTAGAGAAAAGGTGCTGGCATAGCCGCACTGATGAGCTGTGATGTGAATGGCAATATATATATATATAATAAAATAATGTATATTAGTAAAATATATTTTGATGTTTATATTAAATTATACTTCCAGCTATATAATTCATAATATATTTATATAAGTGACCTTGTCTGTCTGTCTGTGTGCGGAACAGTCTCTACCAGACTCCTCTGTAAATTGCTAGTCTACAGACTTGAAACTTGATATATAGGAAATTTGGTCATGTGGAACACATTCCATTTGGTTTTAGCCGGTAAAAATAGCTGCTAAGAGGTCAAAATTAAAAATAGAACTTGACAGATATAAGTCGACTAAACGTGTTACTTTTACACATGTGCAAATACACATTTATACATTTAACACCGTTATTTTGTAAGTTTTATATGCATATAGACTTAACTCAGAATTACACTGGAGCATTATATGTTTTGTTTCGATTCTATCTAATCATACTTTTAGGGTTTTGCTAACTTTTGAATTCCTTACTATATATGGGGTACAATATAATCAATAGAGAATTGGCTTTATAATAATAAATCTGCATAAAATAAAATATCATATCTAAGCATGGTATTATAACTAGACAACGCCTAGCGGCCTGCTAATGCATATGCATAGATTCCAGTAATACATTTTGTTATCATTTCTAAAAAGATTATTTCTTGGCGAATCTTTTCGTTAACACTTAAACAGATAAGTACAGAGTTATATATCCTGTTTTTTCTATGAGTGTAACTCTTCATAATAAAAGACAAAAAAAAAACAATAAATAAATAGTAGCAAAATACTAGATTCCCAATTTATAAATCACTATTGAATATGTTTCATGCAACAATAATTATCTATATATTGATATGTTGGTGTGTGTTATTTTGTGTGTCACCCTTATATCTTTTTCTTCCAACTGACTGTCATTTAATTGTTATGACTTCGATTTCTTCTAATAAATAATTTTACCAAGAATTCTTGATACGTTTTGGTTTCGGTTTCGATTATAACTGATGGTACTCAAGTCATCTATTTTTTTTTTATAAATAATTTTACCAATAGTTCTTCACAATTTTTGTTTCGGTTTCGATTAAAGCTGATGTACCTAAGCCATATAGATATAGTTTTTATTTCTGAAATCATAACTTTATAATATATAAGAATAGATAGAAAATGTATTCTATAATAATATATATGAAAACTGTATGGATTAAAAAAATCTTATTTAAGCGTACTTTACGACCGGGTTACGCCGGGCGTCCCTGCTAGCTTAGATAAATACTTTTTCAGTTTTTACAAGAGATCTACAATAATATCAGGGCGTCTCCATTGATGCTGAACTTCCACAGAATACCAACATCAATATATTACATATGAAAGAGCCCGCTGTGGAATTTGTTCGTACGCATAAAATAAACTAAATATTTACACCACTCTATACCTACCACATGCATCAATATAAACCGACCCAAAAATACACTCACTTTTATAAGATTCCTCAAATAGATATATCTAAAAGTGTTCAAATAGATATCTAAAAAATATATATTATGTATGTATATATAATATATGTAAATTTAAAAAAAACAACCAGCAATTATTTAACTATGTCTCTTATCCTTTTTCACGCTTTTATATATTACTGGCATAGGTGCCCGGCGTAGCCCGGGTGTTTGGAGTTGCGTGTTGGGCAAAAAAAAAAGTGGTAGTAGAAAGGCAGGCTCGAACCCTTAACACGAAGCAGGAAAAGAACGGGAAAAAACGTGATGTCTTTGCTGTTGCGACCACCTCCAAACCGGAAGTGACGGAAGAGGTTTAAATTAAGGCTCGACAATCGAAAAGGGGGGATGACTTTTGAAAATATCGGTGAAAAAAGCGACCCCGTCTCTGTAGAAAAGTTACCAGTTGAAGGTGAAGACATTAATGTTTTTAGCCAATTTTTCGGTATTTGTCGTCTGAAGGGTCGAGCGTCAAAACGATACTGATCTTGTGAAAATCCGTCGCCTCTGTTGAAAGTTTTAGGCAGACATGCAAACATACATACATACATTTATATATGTGTAGCTCAAATTTTTTAACCAAACCGATTAAAAAAGCTTGCCCTATCTCTGAATACACTTTATGTAAAATTTCAAATGTTTAGACCAGAAATTGTCTGAGTAATTTGGTAGAGATCACAGAGGTTAATTTTTTTTTTAACTTTGACCCCTATTATGACCCCTTAACATTTATTGTTTTGGTCTCAAATCAAGTTATTAAGTTAGATCAATGTCCAAGGAACCTATAAAATTTCAAGTGTTTACACCCAAAATTGTCGGAGGTGTTTGGTAGAGTTCTCAAAGGTGCAATCAGAGTTATTGCGCTGGAAAAGGTACACACACAGACACACACAGACACACGTTCACTTTTATATATATATATATATATATATATATATATATATATATATATATATATAGTAGTATTTCAGTCCGGCTTTGCCCCGGTGTTTAGAGGTGTATGTTGTGCAAAAAAAAGTGGTCATTTTTTTTTAATTTTGACCTCTATTATAACCCCTTACATTTAGTGTTTGGGGCTCAAATAAAGTTATTAAGTTAAATCCATGTCCAAGGAACCTATATCTAAAATTTCAAGTGTTTAGACCCAAAATTGGCGGAGAAGTTTGGTAGAGTACTCAAAGGTCAAATCGTTGAACTTTGACCCCTTAGCAGTCAAATTTCTGGCCGAAAACGGATTACCAAAATTTTTCCCAAATCTCCATACCCTGTATATCAAATTTCGAGCCTGTAGACTAAAAATTGACAGAGTTAGTGCGTAGGGAAATGTACACAGACACACACACAGACAGACACACAGACACGTTCACTTTTATAGATATATAGATAGACATATACAAATCCGTAGATATATACATGTATACATATATGTGTGTGTACACACGTAACGCGCATATCTTTACTTACACATCTGTACGAATATATAGACACGTCTATTGCTTACATGCATACACTCTCAAACACACACAGACATTTATATATATATATATATATATATATATATATATATATATATATATATATATATATGTATATATATACAGTAGCGTCCAAAACTAAGGGACAAAATTTTTAAACCTACTATTTGTTAGAAATAACAACTGTGAAAAGTTGAAATTTTTACAACTGGTAATCATTATCATCTATAATAACATATTAAAATTTGAATAATTTGCATTTGAATTATAACAATTATTTATTTATTTTCAAAATATGAACGTCCAAAAGTAAGGGACAACATTGACAAAAACAATGTAAACAGCCAAAAAACAATAAAAATACATGTATAATCAATATTTAGTAAATGAGCCCTTGCTCTCAATGACAGTCGCACATCTTCGACTACAAGAACGAATCAGTTCTTGACAATCCTCTATACTTATTTTAGACCATTCTTCTTGAAGCTTCACCCACAAATCCTCCATATTAGTGGGATTTCTTTCCATAACTTTCACTCCCAAGGTCTTCCAAAGATTTTCTATTGGATTAAAGTCAGGACTTTGCAGTGGTCAATCAATAATTTCGAAATTTTGCTCGCTAAAGTAACTCATTACCACCTTTGTCTTGTGACATAGGGCATTATTTTGCATAAAGGTAGCCTTATCGAAACCTGAATTCTGTATGATTGGCACAACATGATCTTGAACAATGTTTTTATAGATCTGCGCGTTTACACGAGTTTGTAACCGGACAAGAGGCGTTGTACCTTGGCTAGAAAACATTCCAAATACCATGTCACTTCCGCCCCCAAACTTGACAGTTTTCTTAGTACACTTGGCACTTAATCTGTCACCAATACGTCTCTTTA
Organism: Euprymna scolopes; assembly: GCF_053919585.1. Lineage (NCBI taxonomy): Eukaryota > Metazoa > Mollusca > Cephalopoda > Sepiida > Sepiolidae > Euprymna > Euprymna scolopes. The sequence continues at coordinate 24,447,986 of NC_136497.1, forward strand.
AAATGATTTCTCCATCATTTCCGAATAAATTAAACTTGCTTTAATCACTGAAAAATACTTTTGCCCAATTTTCATATGTCCAAATTACATACCTGTTTGCAAACTCTAATTTCTTCTTCTCCTTCTTCTTCTTCGTCTTCTTCTTCTTCTTCTTCTTCTTCTTCTTATTATTATTATTATTATTATTCGAACTAACAAGTTGTTTATTCCATGGGGTTCGATTAAATATCCCTATTTCTTGCAGTCGTCTAGAAACAGTATGTCTTGACACATAAACACATGAGGTACTATTCATAACCCTTTTAATTTCTCTACAAGACTTAAAACGGTCCTTTAATGACATACGCTGCATTATTCGATCTTCTCTTGCCGAAGTTTTGCGGGATCTGACAGTTTTACAAGCACTAACTATTTTGCTAGTGTCATTGTAGGATTTAACAAGCCTGCCTACAACACTCTTGGAACGTTTCACTTTCTCTGAAATCGCTCTAATAATGTGCTTTTCCTTGTGTAGCTTCACAATAGCTTGTCCCATAGAGTAATCAAGTTTTTGGCGTTTCGCCAAGGTGCCGGCTAATGGAATGTTTATAAATGACTAAGTAAGACTTATTCTTTAGAGGAAATCAAAAAAATTAAATATAGTTTAGATTGTTTTTCTCAGTTTTGTCCCTTTACTTTTGGATGTTCCTATTTTGGTCCACAACGTATGGAAATAAAAAATTAAAAAAAAAACCTTTACAAGTGTTTTTGATATAGATTACATAATAATACTTCGATAAGTATGTTTAAACTTAAATGGGAATGGTATAATAAAATTTTGGGGTCTGCGTTCGCGCCTGGCCTCCATGGAATGGAAATATGCACACACTTTAATAAAGACTTTTCATATCTATCTGCATAAGTATACTTTGATAATTATGTTTCAGTTTGAAGAAATATGGTATAATAAAATTATGGGGTATTCGTTCGCGCCTGACCTCCATAGAATGGAAATATATCACAAAGCTATCTCTTTAGAACTCTTCCTTTTCGTAACCTATCATACTTTTATAAATCAGAGTCCATTTTCTGTAGACTGTTTTTGAACCCAGTCAACGACGGGTACTATTGCTCTTTTGCTAGTATATATATATATATATATATATATATATATATATATATATATATATATATATATATATATAAGTATGTTTGTTCGTAACCGATAATTTAAATAACCACTGAACCGATTTCTTCGACATTTCGGTATAATATTTTCATCGTACCCATGCGTGTTTTTATATAACTCTTTACTTATAACATTATACTTCATTTTTATTTTAGGTGGTTATCTTTGTAACGATGTTCCCATTTTTTAAGAAGAATAATACAAACACGATCTATGAAATAGAAGTAAGTTTCGTATTAAAACCCCAAATACACACATTGTAGATTAAACCAGTTTTAACATAATTTTTAAAAAATAGATATTAGCTTTTTAAATAATAAATACAAAATATTATATGAGATATTTTAGTGTTCATTAAAACAATATGGAAACGTTATAGTAATACGTAAATTAAGGCGTTAATAGTTAAATGAAATATAGCTTTTATATCATAACACACAATTCAACTATTCTTCGGATTTTTTGGTTTAATGTGATCATGGCCAATTCTTTTTTTTATTTTTTAAGTTAAAAAGTTATCATTTTTCTGATAATCAATGGGATAATATCGTAGTAATCGTTAGTAATGGAGATCTGATAAAGTATCTTACTTAAGGAGACGGTTCATCAAGAACTTGTTTATGTTGGACTTGAAGACATCCAAGTTGTAGTCAGGTGGGAAACAGCCAAACGGAAGAGAGCTCCACAGGCGTGCACTTCTAAGAAAGAAGCTTTGTTCATGGAATCTACGTTTTGATTTAGGCACTGATAAAGAGTGGGGAAAATTACTGACAGTGGTTTCAACTAGATGGGTGTTTTTCGTGAAAGATTGGCGAGGGGTGGACCAGAGATTAAAGCTCAGAAGAGCACTTCCCATGGAAATAACGATAAAACAACGACAGGCTTGCAACGTCTCTTCTGTGAGAGAGAGGTTGCAGGGAAAAGGAAAAAAGCATCCCCCAAGCTACGAAGTCTACTTTGTACTCTGTCAAGGCAGGATAGGCTGTTTTTAGCAGCTCCTACCCAGATATGGCAGCAGTACTCCATTCTTGGGCGTACTTGGCTTTTATATAGATAGAGAATTGCATTAGCAGTGAGATATCTAATGGATCGATAGACGAATCCGACAATTTTTCCAGCGGCCTTGGCAACAGATTTGACCTACGTGTTCCATTTCAGATCATGAGTAAAGGCCAATCCCAGAAGCTTGTCAAAACATGAGGCATCCCCAAGACAAGAGCCATTCATTTCAATTGATGCCAAATGGGGATGCGTGTGAGAGAGAGTGTGAGTGTGAGAGAGAGAGTGAGTGTGTGTATGTGAGATAGAGAGAGTGTGTGTCTATGTGTGTGAGAGAGACAGAGAGAGAAAGAGAGAGAGAGAGTTAATCTATTGATAACATAAACGTTTTGAGTCATAAGAAAAATAAACAAAAACTGGGTTCCTCGTGAAATCAATTGACGCACTTCATAGGCAGCGTGAGAAACTGATGGTGAGTGTTAGCGGCCATATTGAATTCTTAGCCTTAGCCGATATCCTTTTCCTTTCTTTGTATATTTCAGTACTTAATTACGATCACTTAATAATAAAGATTTACTTTCCACACACCCTGTGCATAATCAAATTTAATCGTATTAATAAAATCATCAATACGAACCTCACTTTTAAAAAATAATTCATCTTTTTTAGCTCTCTCTCTCTCTCTTTCTCTCTCTTTCTCTTTCTCTCTCTCACTCTCTCTCTCTCTCTCTCTCTCTCTCTCTCTCTGGTCCTGGATATGACCTTAAACTATATCCGATGGTGAGAGCCCCAGCTTGCAGGCCTTAGGGAGTGTGGAGCCACCCTTTAATTGCCATTGCTCCCAGGTCCACTCTGACCCGGAGTGGTAGCACCTGTTAGGGTCCCAACTATGGGTTAAATAGAATACGACTCAAAAAACAAATATACTATATTAAAAAATCGTTCTTCAAAATCACCAGATTCGGCATTAAATAACCTGAAAAGGGTTGATATGCCGTAAAACAAAACAACCAACCATCACTCTCTCTCTTTCACACACACACACACACATATACACACATACACACACTCACTCTCTCTCTCCCACTCACAATCTCTCTCACTCACACACACAAACTCTCTCTCTTTCTCTTTCTCCCTCACACACACACACACTCTCTCTCTCTTCCTCTCTCTCACACACACACACACGCTTTCTTTTGCAACACACATTCACACTCTTTTTTTCTCTCTTTCTCTCTCTCTCTCTCTCTCTCTCTCTCGCTCTCTCTTAAAACAGGTAAAGTAAAGTACATTTTATAAAGTTTAATAATAATTGCGGCCTAACATTAGAAACGGCTGCTTCTAAAAATAGTATTGTCTACGGATTATCGCAGCCAATGTTGGATAATTATCCTGGTTACTTTAAGAATATGAGCATCGGATGCTGAAGTAGGATTTCTATTGATTCTAAGTTCAAGTCTATTGGAATAAATCTTGAAAGGAGATCGGCATTTTGGACAAGAAATCCAATTTTACAATACGGACGTACTTGCATTATTTGAAACTAGATACGATTCGCACCGGCACGGAGAATTTCTGATAGGGAGGCCTGTGACACCTTTATAGTAAAATCTTTATTTTGTCAATTCTTTATTTATTTATCAGAAAGAGAAACATCTTATATCAATAAGAATTCCGTTGACAAAGAACCGATTTGTGATTATTGCTTAATCTCCAAATACACTTTTGGAGACGAGAAACTAGCGTTTTGTCTTTCACTGTCTGTAGATACTTGTTCGAAATGTTTTCGAGCCGCTAAGATCGTCATTTTAAGCGACTTCAGTGAAAGAGCTAGTAGATATCTCGACATAAAAGAGCGCAGACGTGAATAATGTTTTAGATCCGATTATTATGATTTCAGATAAAAAGGGGGCGGATTTATTCATGGAAAATACAATTCTGCAGGGAAAGGATGAAACTAAAAGTGCCTTGAGCCGTAGCAGGAGAATTTTACTGATTAAATTCTCGTTAGGGTTATACATGATACTTGATGCGTCATGCAGAATACTTGATTAAATACAGTTTTTGGTTAGAGTTTGGATAAAATGTAGTGATAAATGACACATCAACGTTACAAATGTAATAAATACAGAACAGTTTGAATGTGATTCGTTTTGAAGATGGCTAGAGGACATATTCTTATGAATAATTCATGCTTATATATATATTATATGATGAATGTGCATGTAGATACATATTTCTTATATATGAAATACCGTTGACCAGTTTAGATATATAACAAAATGTCACGTATACATATATGCACCGTACACAATTTAGTATTGATTTAGTCCGAGTATTGATAGATCTTATTTTTTCAGAAATAATTTAGTTTCATACAAATTCATCGAGTTCTATATTCAGTTTGATCATCCAGTGCTTTTTGAATAGCAATTTTAGTGTGGGATAAGAGTGACTTACCCCTTTCAAACAATAGTAAATTCTTATCCTTCAACTCATTACACCGTAGAAAAATACAACTTTTTCGTATTACACTGTGCGTTAGATCATTTCATATTGATCGCCAACAACTAATGAGAAGCAATAAACAAACTTTCGTTTTCTGGTTTCAAATTATACAAAGGAACTATTTTCCTAAATACATTTTAGAATATACCAAAACAGACCCGATATTTGTTTTTTTGGGGTTTTTTTTTTATATAAAACTTGATAAACATTATAAACTATTTATCACTTTTGTGGGAACACATGAGTTTTTTTAATTTTAGTTTCTCTTTTGTATATAGCGAAACAAACTTGTGAAATACGTCAAATAGATGACATGTGAAATCTGTATAAATGTATGTATAAAATGTTTATTTACGACGAGTAAGAAATTCAATAGTAGCAGAAATGAGCAATATCATGGTAGTACGTATTATTTGGATTTATTTTCAGTGTCATTTTCACAACGTTTCGGTCGATATAACCTCCGACCTTCTTCGGGTGTATATTGTCGAACTCGGAAATGTTTCTATCGAACTCGGAACTCTGGGAGGAATTTCAACGGAACCCTTTGTTTACTTACGTGTGTATGAAACTTCTTAGGGTTTTATTGGTTGCTTCACCTCTGGAAAATAATAACCTTCAATATATATATATATATATATATTATTATTATTATCATTATTATTATTATTATTAATATTAATATGTTCGTTAACTTCACAGTACTGTAATGTTTTACGCCGTTTTTAGGGTTTTTTTTTCAAGAGAAGGCTTTTACACCAAAACTAGTGAGCATAATCAAAGAGTCAAGGAGCACCTGGAGTAGGTGTTAAATGCGTCAATATTCATACACCCTTATCCTTGAGTGGCCTTCGGACCTTAATACAGGCCTGATAAGTGGTAACTCCCAAATAAAAAAAAAAGGTTATCATGAATTGAGCCAAGTCCACCTATGTTGATTGGCACGATGGAAGTTTTCTTATTCCACACTCTAGCAATCTGCATCCTAAGTTTCTGATAGTTCCGGAGTGTCTCATTCTTTTTGCCTGCTAAGTTGATGTTGTTTGGACACATCAATAATTTGGCATGCAATGGTCTTTTTGTTCACAACTACAATATCCGGTTTCCTGTCACATTCTCGATCACACTGAACCATGAAATCCCAGAGAATCATAACGTCCTCATTTTCCACTACCGCTTCTGGGTAATGTTGAAACGTTTGTACTGTTTTTGAGCAAGTGTAGAACACGAACTAATAACGTGTGACACTGTTTCAAGAGTTACACTACACAGCCTGTCCCAGAGACGTGCAAAGGAAGGGTGCTAGGAATGCCTAAACATCTGCCCCTTTTACTTTTGTTTTAAAAGTGTCATTTACAGAGGTATTTAATATATGCATGTGCCCCACCGAGACGGTGTTCATTACTATATTTTTGCCGTTTTTATTTTCATTTGAGAACCTGCTCTGAAAATGTTCCGTGCAGGTCACTGGCCTGCAGTGTTATTGTTGTTGTTGTTGTTGTTGTTGTTGTTATTATTATTATTATTATTATTATTATTATTATTATTATTATTATTATTATTATTATTATTATTATTATTGGCTCACATGGAGCTTTCACACAAGTCATCAAAGATCTGATTGAAAAACCTGTGGTGTTCCCTGGAAGCTGAGTGACAACAAGTCTCCCTAGATGTTCAGCACTCTCCACCTCCTTCGATAGCATTTGCAAATAAATTTGCGTTATCACAACAGCGGCTATTGGTCTATAATTGAATTTGAGTGGCACTAAGCCCCCACAATGTCCCAGTTCTCTTCGCGATTGTCCAGCGGAGGTCTGGTCAGTGCCCTCTCCTCGGTCTTTCTATTCTCCTTGACCCTTCTCGGCTTTTTGGTATCACACTTTTTGGGTGGGGGCGGTGATGGGAGAATGGGAAGGGATGCGTGATGGGGATGTAGAACTTGTTGATATGCAGCTTCAGTGTTCTTCATTCCCTGTTACGCTTCTTCCAGTTTTGCCTCTGCAGCAGTTTGTCTGGCTCACGCATGTGGTTCATATGTATTATTCTCCGCATTCGAGGGTTTTCCTTATTATTATTATTATTATTATTATTATTATTATTATTATTATTATTATTACAAAAAATTCAGAAACATATAAAAATAATTTAATTTTTTTTTATTATTATTTCAGATGCAATTATTTAGCGGCAAGTAACACCTGTTCGTTCACCATGTTGAAGAGCCTGTCAGTAAATCGTGTTCCTCTTTCTGTTCCAGTGTACATCGCCAACAAGAACGCAGATACTTTTTTTTTTCACTTCTACCACGTCTTAGAAAACATCATGTTTTCTACAGAAAAAAAAAACAAATAACAAAAGACACCACATTGTTCTTATCTATTTTAGATGCTGATAAAGACGTGAATCCCTTTTCAAATTTCCTCCCTTTTTCCCCCCTCTATTCTTAACTGTACTTCTCTTTCTTTATTCCTTGAAAGTGAACATTGTGCAATGTTTTGCTCTGTTGTTGGAACGCTCCGACGTTTCTCGTTATAATGTGGACGCTATTGTTTCCTTTTTGGTGCGAAAAGGGCAATGCGTAGATTGGGCAATCTCTCGCAGTTTGAGTCTTGATAATCAGGCGGTGTGCGCTCAGTTCGAGGCAGACATTTGTTTGAAAACTGTGGGATCTCAACATCTTCCTGCAACTAGACACGTTAAATATAGACACGTCATACTTAGAAACAATATACACAAAACGCGTCATATCAGTTTAATCATTCAAACATCCAGCAAGACATGCGCGCGCACTCTTGTTTATTAAACCCATAGATGCAGCAAAAAACACAAAACTAAAATTATGCAAGAATACATATGTATATACACACAGAATAACTAATACATAGCCAGTAATACATATGTTAATCGCTAAATACGCAATCATTTCTTCATAAA
>NC_136497.1:24458100-24630600 GCF_053919585.1 Euprymna scolopes
CAATCAATGGCTAGCAGACGATGTCTTCGTTCATCGGGAAAAAATCACTCATCTGATACTATTCTTCAAATAGAATTGTTTTCGATCATAGTTGTTTCCATTAAAAAAGTTTTCGCCGTTACAAAAAAGACTTATTCGTATTATTTGGATACATCGGATTACTGTTCTCATTTTGAGCGTCATTTTCACAATGTTTCGGTCGATGTAACCTCCGACTTTCTTCAGCTGTATCTTGTCAAACTCGGGAATGTTTCTGTCGGACTCAGAAATTTGGACAGAATTTCGAGTGGAATTCTTTATTTACTTTACGAGGTAGCATGCTCTTGTTCTGTCAGCCATGACTGGATAAACCTCATAAGTAATCTGCAATTGTACTTTTTTGTCGCCCACACTGAGGATTGAAGCTTCAACCTTCAGGATAATATCACTTTTATTATTGATTTTTCCAAATACTCTAATCATTGCGCCACAGGTCCTTGTGAGCGACCGAAAAATACAATTGCGAATTAATTAGGACCTCTATCCAGTAATGATTGGCGGATTAGGAGCTTGCTACACCCGTGAAGTAAATAAAGGTTTCTGTTCGAAATTCCGTTCAAATTCCCTAGTTCAACAATGTACACCTGAAGAAGGTCGGAGGTTACATCAGGCGAAACATTGGGAAAATTGCACGCAAGATGAGAACAGTAGTTCAAGGCACTATCGCTTCCTGTTATGATACAACATTTCATAAGTCCTGTCTTACTTCAATAAAGTAGAACTCCTTTAAAACTGAAGTAATTTGAATGTTTGTCCCAGTCAAGATTGTCATTTTGAAAATAGTTGGATTGTCTTTAACTGTGCTCTCGATTGGAAGCAATTAAATAGCGACTAAATTAATTTTGAAATTATTTCATTTCGTATCAAATTTATTTCGTGGCAAAACACACTTTGAGTGCAATAAAAAGAGTGCAAATATTTTTTGTATCTTTTGATTATTTTTACAATCAGTTCACAAATATGGAAATTCAAAATCAAAGATGAACTACCGCCAAAGCGTTTACTTCTCACACATAGACGTGAACACCATTTAACTCGACTAATTCATATGTACCTAATTAAAATTAATACCAAGCACAACTAATAAAAGATGAGAATAATAGTCCGCAATAAATAAATAATACTCATCTCAATAATTAATTCCAATTAAAATAATATATATACCATTTCGGGACGGACCCGACCATGGAAGATCAGATACAAATAAACGTGGATTTATAAGATCAAAAAATCCAACCTTGTTCGCCCTTTGGGGACCGTGGCGCAGTTGATAAAAACGTTTAATCTCTACGGTTCCAGATGGACATTGTCTGAAGATAGCGGTTTCAATCCTACCGAAAGCCGGCCAGAGGTTTACTTTGCCAAAAACGTGGTGAGACGACAACTACGGATGGCAGTGATCAGTGAGAATGCAGTTAGGAGATTCGAAGTTCCTATCCGTCGCGGTTATCACCTGACGAAGGCCAGAGGAATAGTTGACCGAAACTTCGTGAAACAACAACTAATAAAAGATGAGAATAATAGTCCGCAATGAATAAATTATAAATAATACTCATCTCAAATAACGAATTCCAATTAAAACAATAATATATAAAACATTTCCTTATATTAAATATGTTGCTAATTTATTTATCATGGTTATCAGTATTTTCTTTGTAAAATTTTTATTTTATTTTGAAATATTTATTTAACTTAGTAATCCAACTGCATTCTTTCAAATGTTACCTAGCGATTTACGCAAAGTAAACCAGTGCTCGCATCTGCGGTAATCGTCAATTTGAAAGACGATACGGCCAGAAGAAGAAACGAAGCCGGAAAAAACACTCCTGTCAAACAGCGTCAGGTTGTCGAGATGGACGGCATAGTTCTATACTATCAAGTTTATTTTAGTTAAGTCTGATTAGCATTAAAACCTATGCAAAGAAATCGTACAGACAAAAATAAGGGACAGTACTGGAATAAGAAAGATATATAATTCTCTGGAATGTTGACATGCAAACGGAAACGCATTTATTCAAAAAGACTAGAAAATCCCAACAGATCCAAGAGTGAAGCTGAAAGAGACAGCAAAAAACAATGAATTAATACATAGAGCTCACCAGAGAGCTGAAAAGAATATGGTGTCGTGGCCTACTGGCAATCATAGCGTGTTTCAAGCAGCGATGATTTTTATTCACTCCAATAAGGAAAATTGTCACTAAGACGTAATGGGTAACTATAAACTAGAGAGCGTATCTACAGAGGCACTATAAGTAGAGAGTTGAACAGTTAAGTTTCTGCTCACTTAGACTTCTGCATATTAGTATGAGCATGGAGGTAGGATGCAGGGAGGGAACTCCAAAGTCTTTCAGTTTGATGGAAGAAGCTTTCAAAGTAGGAAATTATTCGACTCTGGGGAACCCTTCTAGTAAATATATGAGATTTTGCTGCCTGTCGGGTTAGTTATGAGTATTTACATCGATGAGGCATCAATACTATGAGTTTTTCGGAGCAGATTCCATTAAGTACTTGATAATTAGTGTTACGATTTGTTACTGACACAATTACTTCGCGTGTTTTTCATCTCCTTTTCCCAATGTCGTATTCGTCTTATATATTCAAGAAGTTGTAAGAACGCTCACCATTATGAGTCTCTGCAACAAATGGTGACCTTTGATAAGGCCACCAAAATTCAACATATAAAAAATGACTGTAATATAAAACTTGTATAAACACAGAAATAAATGAAATAATGATAAAATAAATAAATTCGTTTCCAAAAAGACGGGAAGAATTTGGAACCGAAAGGAGGATCGATACCATGCAATTTGCCAAAAAAAATACTTCAGTTTGCATAAATGGTTTTTAAAAAGTTTGCATTAGTGTTTTTTAAGGATACTACTTAATGGTTAAAGACCTATCCAATGATGAGTGTTTGATAAAGAGATTCTAACTTACAAAGCAGCAATTCTTCCATCTTTATCAGAAATATCACTCGTGGAATGTGAGGACTAAAGGACAAAACAATAGAAACGAGAGTTATGGGTTGCTGAAAGTACCCCCAAGGTCAACTTTCTACTCTCTTAAATTGAGTCTGATCCAGAAAATAGCAATTCTTCCCTCTTTGTCAGAAACATCACTCATGAAATGTGAGGACTAACGGATAAAATAATGGTAGCGAGAGTTAGGAGGCTGCCAATATTCACGCTAAAGTCAGATTTCTACTCCTTTAAATTATCGACTCGGTAAGTTATTTGTCTTCTTATTTGTCATGAATATAAAGTTTGATTTTGAAAAAGTTGGTGTTAAAATGCTTTTCATCTTAAAAGATAAAAAATCCATAATATGAGAAATGATTGATAAAATCAATCGGTTCATTTGTTTTTACCAACTATAAAGTATTGTTGTTTTCTTTCGAGAAAATATATTTTGAGAAACGTCTTTGAATGTGGAGTCAAGAGTTCAATAAATAAATACACTCGTGTTAAAATGTGTACAACACTATTTCTGAAAATAAAATAGAAAAGTCACTTAGCGCCATTAAGTGAGAATTTTGCTCTGGGTAAAACACGGGAAATCAGATAAATTGGACAAAATCAAAAAATTAAAAAAAAAAAAAAAAAAAAAAAACATTTTAGAAAAAAAAAACAGCTTTTTATGAAATTTACTGTTCGATGAAAATGTGTTGCTGAAAAAGATTTTTAAAAAATTTATAATATGAAGGACACTTGTCTGTGTGTTTGTGTTTATGTTTGTATGTTTTTATGTCCGGCTAAAAATGAAAAATGATAAAACAAATATTCACAAAGTTCGCATTTTATTAGTTAGCGTTATCCCAGATGAATAATATCTAAAATTTAGTAGTGTTGGGACGATTAATCGGAATCGGGAATTGGAAAGATAGTGACTTTTTAGGGTATCGAAATCAGATTAATTTGTGCTTGTTTTCCGATACCAAAAACGATTCTTTGAATTATTTTTTTTATTTGATTTTTTTAAACAAAATCTTCCACTGCTGGTAGTAATAATAAAATGATATTGATTTTAAGCAACCAGTAAAGCTAAAATTTATAAATTTCCCCTCCAGAAGTGTGTTTTTATATTTGATAAAATATATGCCCATTTAACATGTGCTTTTTATGGTAATCGGGAAAAAATAACAGCTTTATAGTTAAATATTTAAAGATTTATAAAGAATCGGAATCAGAATCTGGAGTTGTATCGGAATCAGGAATTTAGTATGGAATCGGGAATTTAGTTATAGCTAATGTAACAGTGTTTTTTTTTTGTTTTTGTTTTTTTGTCTTATTACGACTTATTCACCGAGGGTCAATGAAAATAGAAACTTGAAGTAAAATTATCTGACATGATTAAATTATTAAAGTAAATAAATAAAAGTTTATTGAACGAAATATTGTAATAATTATTAAAATACTGTACAACAGCAACTACTAATACTATAACCACCACCACCACCAACAACAACAACAACAACAATTACTACTACTACTAATGCAACCAGATCAGGCAGTCTGAAGATATTGGCTTCCTGACCTAACCTAATATTTGTTGTTTTGTTTTAGACAATATTAAGCCTTTATTGGTTATATAATGCCAAATCCAGTAATTTTGGGGGAAAAGATTTGTTGCTTCCAATTCTTTAATTTTACAAATATTTATTAATGGTTTTTGGCTTGGTTGTTTTATAGAATAAAATTGTCGATTTTTACTTTGGATTTGCACAACATGGTTGAGTATTGCAAAGACAAAGGAAAAACAATTGCATAAATGTTTGGTGAATATTAGGTCAGGAAGCCAATATCTTCAGACTGCCTGATCTGGTTGCATTAGTAGTAGTAGTAGTAGTAGTAGTAGTTGTTGTTGTTGGTGGTGGTGGTGGTGGTGGTGGTGGTGGTGGTGGTGGTGGTTATAGTATTAGTAGTTGCTGTTGTACAGTATTTTAATAATTATTACAATATTTCGTTCAATAAACTTTTATTTATTTACTTTAATAATTTAATCATGTCAGATAATTTTACTTCAAGTTTCTATTTTCATTGACCCTCGGTGAATAAGTCGTAATAAGACAAAAACACTGTTACATTAGCTATAAATACATTGTTTCGAATAAAACTGTACTTAAAATATATTTTAATCTCTTATAAAAATCCGTCGAAATATATTATTTTTATTTGTTTACTTAATACGCTTGTAAAAGATGGAAATAAATTTTACAAGTGAAAACTAAACTTTATTGCTTTTCTTAGATTGAACTTAACTCAGACAGCGTGTCTTTGGAATTTCCTTCTCTGCTTCCTCGGTCGTTCAAACATGCAGAGATTTAAATGTAATGTGAAAAAATATCTAACTATCAAATTCTCTTGTCTATAAATACTCTGCTAATAAGTAGTAAAAGAACTTTTTGCTGGTGACAATCAAGTAGTTATCGGGATATTTTTCCGGTACAAGAACCCAAGTTTGCCCAGCTGGACAAACTTTGGTCCTTGTACCGGAAAAATATCCAGTAAATAAAATGTTGTTTAGTAAATCGTTATTTTTTTTTTTTTTTGCATTTCCATACACCAAACATGGATATAAATATCACTAAAACATCCGCTGGGTCATAAGCTTCATTTCGGTACCTTACTTGTCTGGGTGGATTGCCTGTAGGCTGAGATAAACCACGTCACACACACACACAGACATTAGGAAAATTTATAATAAGATATTCAAACTAATCGGAAAACCATTAGTTAGATTCATCAACTAAAAATGTGTTTTTGAGCTATTAAGCATAGTCTTAAATCGAACTGTTTTCCAATTTTTTATCATATTTAAAGTTAGCAGAGCATTTAAACAGTTTATTTAACAATATTTTTAATTATATAACCCAACAAATTGCGACAATAATGAAGAGAATAAGAAGAAAATAATAATTTACCTAAAACTGTTTGCTTTTTGTTGTTGTTGTTTTGTTGTTTTTTGTTTGTTTGTTTGTTTGTTTGCTTGTTTGTTTGTTTGTTTGTTTATTCGTTTTTTTTTTTTGTTTTTTTTTTGCTTGTTTTGCTTGCTTGGTTCGTCGGAATTAATTCTTTTATTTTTTCTATTGTTGATGCTGTATAGAGATATTTTGGGTCGTCGCTATATATTTTACGAATAAGTGTTTCGTGGACGATAGCCAAGATAGATGCTGTCTCTTAAGGTGCGATTGTAATACCATCTTGCCGTAATGAGTACCTTGATAACCTATTCATTCTGACCAGTTATTCCGTCAATAGATATGCGCCCACGTTCTAAAGTTCAGATCCCTAAAACTGTGATATTGGCGCCGCTAGTCGAAAATGTTAGGGTTTGTTTTTCTTGGCATCACTTCTCTGCTTTTTAAGAGCAACTATTGTCTGGGTTCCAGAGATAAAGAATAATGTGTCTGCAAATGGGAAAAAAATTGATTGAACAAGCACTGAATAAAACATCGATGTATCAGAAAAAGATATAATTATTTTCTTATTCTATTTTATCATTCAAACGCTGCAACCTGATTTCCTGCAGTGGTCGGTATGATACGTTAGACATACGCACGTTACATTTGCTAGCAGCTGAAAAGCAGAAATTTTCTCAAGGTGAAAGAAAAGTTATCATTCTAAAAACGGTCGCCAGCTCGCTCACGCAAGCGAGCAAAACTTTTAAACGATGGAAACCCGATGACACCTCACTTCAAGTATAGCTGGTTCATTTGCATTGGCACCAACGCACTTGGCGAGAGCTCGCTTATTTTAACGCATTACTAAAGGATTACTAACGGCCATCACTAATCTTCTCTTTAACAGATTTTAATTTCAAGACTTGGACGATATTTCGATATTGCTCATGTTCAAAGTTGCAATTTTTATCATCAAACCAATATATGGATTGTGCCACTATTTTACCAAACAAAATGCAGACGACACTACCATCCATAGCAACATATCAAAGGCCGTAAATGACAAAGTTCTATCTGATTCTCTCTCCTCTGATCTTGAGCGCGTGGGACAATGGGGAAGACGTGGCTGGTTATTTTTAATACATCTAAAACCAAGCTTTTATCTTTACATCATCAACGCTTTGATCCTCATCTGGCATCAATTGAAATCGATGGCTCTCGTCTTGGGGAAGCTCCATGTTTTGACAAGCTTCTGGGATTGAGCTTTACTCCTGATCTGAAATGAAACACGTACATCAAATCTGTTGCCCGGGCCGCTGGGAAAATGGTAGGATCCTTCTACCGCTCCAGAAGATATATCACTACTGATGCAATTCTCTATCTCTATAAAACCCAAGAACGTCCAAGGATGGATTACTGCTGCCACATTTGGGCAGGAGCTACTAAAAACAGCCTATCCTACCTCGACAGAGTACAAAATAGACTCCCATAGCTTAGTGGGGGATGCTCTTTTCTTTTCCCTGCAACCTTTCCCCCATAGAAGAGACGTTGTGAGTCTGTCTTTGTTTTATCGTTATTTCCATGGCAAGTGCTCGTCTGAGCTTCAATCTCTGCCCCCTCGCCAATCTTTCACGAAAGACACCCGTCTAGTTGAAACCACTGTCAATAATTTTCCCCACTCTTTATCTGTGCCTAAATCAAAACGTAGATTCTATGAACAAAGCTTCTTTCTCAGCACTGCACGCCTGTGGAACACTCTTCCATTTGCCTGCTTCCCAACTAACTACAACTTGGTTGTCTTCAAGTCCAACATAAACAAATTCCTGATAAACCGCCCCTTAAGTAATCCAATTTATCAAATCTCCGTTACTAACGATTCCTACAATATTATCCCATTGATTATTGTACACGCAATAGGCCTTATCCTCGAGTGGCTTCAGGACCTTGATACGTGGTGATTCCTATGTAAAAAAAAGAATACAGAGGTTTATATTTATGATATCATAAATTAAGATTTTGAATTTCAAATAGATTATTTCGTTTGTTGACTTTTAGATTTTTTCGCTAAGAAATCAATTTATTACTCGTTGAATCAATCTAGCAGTAAAATATTGCAATATTATATAATGTATTTTCGTTATTAAACAGTCAATAAAGGATATAAGATCATAAAATATAGCATCAAATTGAAATATTTACGAATATTATTGTGATTGAACTGGGCTTTGTAGGTTTTTTCTCGTCTTGTTTCCAAATACAAAATACAATTTAAATGTTAAGATTAAAAGTTATTTGGGCTATTGTTTTCATATTGAGTGTTGTTCGCATGTTTCCATCGATGTAACCTCCGACCTTTTTCATGGGTATTGTTAAATCTATCAAATTCGGAAATCTGCACAGAATTTTGAATAAAAACCGTTATTTAATCCACGAGGGTAGCATGTTTTCGTTCCGTCAACCATTACCAGGTAATTCGTAATTATATTCTTACTATCGCCCACACCGAGGACTAAACCTTCAACTTACAGAAGAGTGTCAATTATAACTGAATATTACCTAGTACATTATCTTTTACGTCACAGGTCTTTGTAGATTCCGGAGTTTGACAGAAAAAATTCCTGAATTCGACAAGATACACCTGAAGAAAATGGGAGGTTATATTGGCCGAAACGTTGTGTGAACACCACTCTAGGTTAGAACAGTAGTTCGAATAATCCAAATAAAAAATATCAATATTCATCTAAAAAATTCATAAAAATGATAAGATGTTTATTAAAGTTCATGTGTCTTGGATTTTATTAGGGGATTCAAGTGTGTCTTAATAGTTACTAGCAAGGAGATCCGACGTTGCAAAAGTAATTATCTAAGCTAGTAGGGACGCCCGGTGTAGCTCGGTCGTAAGGTACGCTTAAATATAATATTTTAATTCTTGCAGATTTCGTGTACATATTATAAAGTTGCCATTTCAAGAGTAAAAAATATATCCATATGACTTGGGTGCATCAGCTTGAATCGAAACCGAAACTAAAACTTATGAAAAACTCTTGGTAAAATTATTTATAAAAGAAAAAAATAGATTACTGGAATTCCATCAGCTATAACTGAAACCAAAAACAAAACTTATGAAGAATTCTTGGTAAAATTATTGATAAAAAAAAAATAGATGACTTAAGTCCCATAAGCTATGATCGAAACCGAAACCAAAACTTATGAAGAATTCTTGCTAAAATTATTTATTACTGTTGTAATAAATAATTTTAGCAAGAATTCATAGCAATTAAACGACGGTCACTCGAATGTAAGCTTGACGCACAAAATAAGTAACACACACACACTATCTTTTTTTTTTTTTTTTTTTTTACAAAGGCATCACCACATTATCAAGGCCCAGAGGCCACTCAAGGATAAGGGTTAAAGAGTGTACAGTAGAAGTTGGTCAATATAGTAATCATTAGTAATGAAAATTTGGTAAATTTAATAACTTATATGGAACGGCTCATCAAGAACTTATTTACCTTAGACTTGAACACAACCATATTGTAGTCAGCCGGAAAGCAGGAAAACGGAAGACAATTCCACAGGCGTGCAGTTCTAAGAAAGAAGCTTTGTTCATGGAATCTATGTTTAGGTTTAGGCACAGATAAAGAGTGGGGGAAATTATTGATAGTGTTTACAGCTAGACGAGTGTTTCTTGTGAAAGTTTGGCGAGGGGGGACCATAGATTGAAGCTCAGTTGAACACTTTCCATGAAAATAACGATACATCAGAGACAAACTCGCAACATCTCTTCTGTGAGATAGAGGTTGTAAGGAGGAGAAAAGGACATCTCCTACGAGGCTACGAAGTCTATTTTGAACTCTATCAAGGCAGGACAAGTCCTTTCTAGCAGCTCCTGCCCAGATGTGGCAACAGTATTCCATCCTTGGACGTACCTGGCTCTTATATAGATAGAGAATAGCATCAGCAGTGAGATATCTACTGGATCGATAGAAAGATCCCACCATTTTTCCAGCGGCCTTGGCAACAGATTTGATATACGTGTTCTATTTAAGATCAGGAGTAATGGTCAAGCCCAGAAGCTTGTCAAAACTTGAGGCCTCCTGAAGACGAGAGCCATTCATTTCAATTGATGACAAATGTGGATTAAAATGTTGATGATGTAAAGAGAGAAGCTTGGTTTTAGATGCATTAAAAGTAACCAGCCACTCCTTTCCCCATTGTACTACATGCTCAAGATCAGAGGAGAGAGAATTATTAATATATAGATACAACAGCTTGAATTAAAGTTTAAAATGAAAGAGTCAAATATCATGGCTCAGTTGTGCTCTAAACAGAAACATTCATTTCGAAGGCCTCCTGTCATATCAAAGAATCTACTGTTGATTTCTATGTCGGGACGCTCTGCTTGTGTGGCAATAAAACTATTCAAATGCATTTGTAATGTTAGGCTGTATAAGTTTGGTCAAAATCGCTTGTCCCTTCTTTCATTGGATATCGATACTTAGTAAATACTTTCCGAGATACAACGCCTATCTAAGAACACTGCCAAATACATAAATTGTATTCGGGTGAAATTTCATAAAAATCGGTCCAGCTGTTGCAGAGTTTATACAAAACGAACACACACACACACACAAATTTCTTTTTATACAATAGTGGAGGCAGAGATTGGAATATAAGTGTAACACCTAAGACATAAAGGAATGTGTCGTGGGCGTTACGTGTATAAAAGGGTCAAAATTAATTTTTTAAAAGTTAATAGGACAAATATTGACACCTTGGAAACATCGTTTCATATTTGAATCATATTACAGAAATTAAAAAGCCAAATAACGACGTGTTTTTTTTTTTTTTGTTTTAACTAACCGTGACTGACACCTACACGAGGGATTTTTTTAAAAATCTGATGCTTTACAAAAACAAATATCAAAACCTGATAAAACTTTTTCTTTAATCGAAAGCTTTTTTTTAAGATAAATAAATAATTTATTTGGGGGAAAAGCAAAAACACATCGCTATTAGGCTTTCTAGTTTTTATAATATGATTTACATCAAAAGGGTCAGATTTTATTGGATTAAACACATTGTTACGATAACATATATTTAAAAGCAAGGACATATGGCATGAAAAGTAATACGCAACAAATGACCATCACAAAATTAAATAAAAACAAATGTACCATTAAATTAAATTCAATTAAAATAAAACTTTTTAACAAAGGAGTCATCTCTTATCAAGGCTCGGGGATACTCAAGGATAATGGTTAATGAGTGTACAATAGTCAATGGGACAATATCGTCGTAATCGTTAGTAGTGGAAATTTGGTAAATTGGATTACTTAAGAGGACAACTCATCAAGAACTTGTTTACGTTGGACTTGAAGACGACCATATTGTAATCAGCTGGGAAGCAGGCAAACGGAATAGAGTTCCACATGCGTGCAGTTCTAAGAAAGAAACTTTGTTCATGGAAGCCACATTTAACTTTAAGCACAAAAAAAAGTGCGGACATTATGTAAAGTGTTTCAGCTAAACGAGTATTTTTCGTGAAAGTTTGTCAAGGGGGGGCATAGATTCAAGCGCAGGCGAGCACTTGCTATGAAAATAACGATAGAACAGAAAAGCTGAAAACACTATCAGCAATTCCCCCCACTCTTTATCTGTGCCTAAACCTAAACGTAGATGCCATGATCAAAACTTCTTTCTTAGAACTACACGCCTGTGGAATTGTCTTCCGTTTTCCTGCTTTCTAGCTGACTACAATATGGTTGTCTTCAAGTCTAACGTGAACAAGTTTCTGATGAGCCGTTCCACTTAAGTTAACAAATTTACCGAACTTCCATTACTATCGATTACTATATTGTCCTTTTGACTACTCTACACTCTTTAACCCTTATCCTTGAGTGGCCTTTCGGCCTTGATAAGTGGTGACGCCTATGTAATAAAAAACAGACAGGCTTGCGACGTATATTCAATGGGAAAGAAGCTGCAGGGAAGAGAAAAAGGCACCTCTTACTGGGTTACTAAATCTATTTTGAACTCTGCCAAGGCTGGATAAGGTGCTTCAAGCAGCCCCCGCTCAGATGTGGAAACAGTTCTCTATTCTAGGGCATACTCAGCTCTTATACAGGTAGAGAATTGCATAGGCAAATCGCAAAATATGAAAAAATGTAACCTAATGGCATAAAGGAAAAGGGGAAGGCTTAGGGATTACGACGATCCTTTTTTAAACATCACGGGAGATCGCTTTTTAACAATTTGTTAGGAAATATCTGCTCTTGTTCTTAAAGGAGAACAGGAAAAAGCCCTCCCGGGAAAATAAAAAAGTAGGGAAAATAATTGCCTAATCACAACGTCGAAATAAATCTCTTGACTAGAAGTATCAATTATGCCAAAAATAAGTACTCGAAGTAGTGTAATCCTTCTGCAGAATAGCCACATAATTATCTATCAGAAATAATTACAAAAAGAACTCTAGTGCTTTCGCCGAAAGACTACGTAATTATCTACGATAAATATAACTTCAAGTCTCTCTCAAGAGAAAATATAAAAGGGAGATAATTTAGTGCACGTTTAATACACTGTTCTCAATTCAGTCATTGAAAGAAATCCTATAAATATCCTTTCTTTGGTCGCAACCAAACAAAAAAAAAAGATTGAATGAGATAGTCGCTATAACGAAAAACCGTTTCTTGTTTGCTATCAATATATCAGCTTGTTTTTTTGTTTTTTTTGTTCGTTTTTTTTAAGTAGTTCGATATCTCTTTCTTTGCCGCAACATAAAAAGGAGTTAAATGAACGATATAGTCAGACAGAGAAATTTTCAATCTTGTAAGTCATATTCACAAGTGCTTGCAGCGTATAAGTTCACATATGGATGGTTATAAAACAAAACCTGATTGAAATTGATGACTGAAATTTAATGGAAATTGTATGCATAGATTGAAGTTTGTTTCTAGTAGATAATATTAGAGTATAGGTTGCAGGCAAGATTTTGAATTTTATTAACGATTGCATTTGGCGGGGAAGGTTACCCAGTACATTAATTTAAATCTTCAAATTTGTTTTAATCAACAACTGACGGAAAATATTTATTTTATTTTGTCTTTTAGAAAACTTGCATATTCATAGAAAATTTGTAAAACAATGGTCTACGGTTCCTAATCGCATCCCAATCTTAGAGATAACAATCTGTTTAATATTTCATCAGATGAACGTATGAATCTCTCTTGCAAGTTCACTCTGATACCATTATTTCTGCATTCTTCAAATTTTATACACCGCGGTCTTTATACCAAAGAGAAAAATACCTGGAAAAAATAACAATTTACTGTTTGATATCTATTTGGTCATTGGGTGATGCAATAAGAAAAACTGTGTTTGATATTTAAAACTCCTAATAATTATTTGAAAGCTCTTAACCAAATCATTACTTCTCTTCTTGTTTCTTATATTGTGTGATGTTGATGTACCCTATGTGGTGGCCATGTGAACTCTTCTATACTATGCTATGGAACATTATCGGGACACTCTTTTTGTAACATACTATTTTGTACTTCTATAAATACACATTCTTGAAAATATGCCACTGTGTTGTCTTCAGTGTACAACACTGGTGACGAGAACTGGTACTTATTCGAATACAATATAACCGGAACTTATGTTGAACAGTGGCAATGAGAATTTGGACTTATTTCGGATAAAACTTAACCATTAATACAACTAGAGATATTGAATTTTCGTTAATTTTGTTCATAACAACAGTAACAGCGGGTTGTTTAAAATCATACTGGAATTTTAATGCACAACATGTACGAAATCTGTTGAATAAAATTCTCTAACGTCGGGAAATAGAATTGAAGAGGTTTTCTAGTTCGTGAGTAGGATATGAACACATTCCCCAAGATTAGTTTTAAAATCCAAATCGTTCGAACACAAAATGGCAATTTTTCTCGAGAATTTTTTTAATTAGTAAATCAGAAATAGATAACTTTGAACATTTTTTTCTAAGCTACAGAGAAAATATTTATATTCCAGTGCCAAACGTTATGGCCATATAAATTTCCAAGACTGATTTTTTAGTCAAATCTATTTGAATGTAGCTGGCACATATTTTGCCAATGCTATGCACAATGATTGCGCTGTAAAATCTCTACAACCAACTTCAATAGGCTTAATTTGGATCTGCCATCTATTGTTTTTTTTATATTACATAAAAACGAAGAATTCGTAGTTCCCGAATTCATCCGAAAGATTCTCGAGTTTGACAAGATACACCTGAAGAAGGTCAGATGTTACATCGGTAAAATCGTTGTGAAAATAACACTCAAGATGAGAACAGTAGTCTTAATAATCCAAATAAAACAAATTATTAATCCTCATCTAAACAAAATTCAGAAACATTATAAATTTTTGACAATTTTTTTTTAAGGATTTAAAATTTTCAATTTAATTACCACGGCATTATTTGGTCATTAAATTTTTAATTGTGAAACCCTTAAATGGCCGAAATGAAAATAAGATAACAGGAACGTAATTAACAATGTATTTAAAGAGTTACAGCAGTAATCGGCTGTCATAGCTTGTTTTTAAATTTGTCATCGCAACTCTCTTTGTTGTCGGGAATAAGATTGATCACCGTAACATTAATTGAATCAAATTCTTATAGAACTAGTATATGATGATTTGATAAGAATTTTAAAGCCAGTTTCATTTTTTTTCATATGACAGTTTAAATGATTTCAAATTCCTTTTAAATTTTGAAGCATCATAAAGTAATTTATTATGTTAGTAACTAATAAGACATTTCATTATATTGTTATGTCATTCTAAAACGAGATTCATGTCATTTTATTCATATGGTTATGTAGTACATTGTACACGTGTTTCATTGAATAGTAAAGTTCACCAAACAATTCATCAGAGACAGATCTATAGTCATCGAAAAAGGAACAGTTGCAAATTTATAATTTAATCTTCGATAGGATTTTACGAGTTATTTTTTCTATCGTAGTTGGCCAATATTTTATTTTTTTATTATAATATGTTTAATATATTAATTTATATTAATATCATGATTAATTTTCAGTAAATATTTATTTAATTTTTGTTACAGCAAGTTGTTTAGTATGCTACCTTTTGCAGTGGATTTTAACCTATCACATATTATTTTGGACTATATCACATATATATATATATATATATATATATATATATATATATATATATATATATATATGAACATTAAAAAATATATTTGCGTTGGATTTTTCATGGCCCGGGATGATACTACCGTGTTTCTACTTTTTTTCATTGAGCCTGACTTTATCTTGGAATATCATTTATAATCTTGGTCTCGTTTAAATTTTCATGCAAACATTAGTTTTCAGTTTATGTGCTAAGCAGACAAATTTATGGACTACCTACAAATATCATTTTGCTACCTACATTTCCTCTGATGATATGAGCTATTTATTAAAACTCCATGAAATAAGGAAAAACTTTAAAAACTTGTATTCCTTCTTGAATAATAAATTTGTTGTGAATTTTTATTTTACAGAATTTAATTAAATTTTTTATTTATAGTATTGCTTTATCTCGAATATATTTCATCTGATTCGGATTCTTATAAATATTGAAACTAACATTTATATGGATTAAAAACTTTTTACATAGAAGTCACCATTTATCAAGGCTTGAAGGCCG
The DNA here is from genome assembly GCF_053919585.1 of Euprymna scolopes. Taxonomy (NCBI): domain Eukaryota; kingdom Metazoa; phylum Mollusca; class Cephalopoda; order Sepiida; family Sepiolidae; genus Euprymna; species Euprymna scolopes. The sequence goes on from NC_136497.1 coordinate 24,473,744, forward strand.
CTCGAGGATAAGGGTTATAGAGTGTACAGTAATCAATGGGATAATATTGTAGTAATCGTTAGTAATAGAAATTTGGTAAATTGGATTACTTAAAGAAACGGTTCATCAAGAATTTGTTTATGTTGGACTTGAAGACAACCAAGTTGTAGTTAGCTGGGAAGCAGGCAAATGGAAGAGAGTTCCGCAGGCGTGCAGTTCTAAGAAAAGAGTTTAGTTCATTGAGTCTACGTTTTGATTTAGGCACAGATAAAGAATGGGGAAAATTATTGACAGTGGTTTCTGCTAGACGGGTGTTTTTCGTGAAAGATTGGCGAGGAGGCAGAGATTGACGCTCAGACGAGCACTTTCTATGGAAATAACGATAAAAAAAAGAAAGGCTCGCAACTGTCTTCTGTAGGAAAAAAGTTTCAGGGAAGAGAAAAGGGCATCCCCCACTAAGATACAAAGTCTATTTTGAATTCTGCCAAGGCAAGACAAGCTGCTTCATAGTATTATAGAATCTGTAAACGGAAATTGTCTCTAAATTATTCTTGAATATATATATATATATATATATATATATATATATATATATATATATATATATATATATATATTGATTGATTGAGATTGTCGGACTGACTTCCTCATCTTGGTTGTTATTGTCACAACGTTTCGGTCGTTTTGCCCTCCGGCCTTCGTCAGGTGTTTTGTATCGAACTGGAGAACCGTTTGTTAGGAGTCTCGAACCCAACCCTTTATTATTATTACGGGAGCACCGTGTTCGGACTCCAGCTAGGCTTTGGGACATAGTTGCTGATTCTCTGTTTTGAATGTTACTTTTTCACTGCGTTCGTTCAGGATTACACTCAGCACCTTTGGGTAACTGTAAACTTTGATACAACGTTTAGGACCACTCAGCCATATGTCACTTGGACAATTCATAGTTGGTTTTTGTTAATGTTAAACCTTATTAATTATATTATTATTATATTATATATTATTATATATTGGGTTTATTTATTATTATATTATATATTGGGCCGATTTTTATAAAATTTCGCAGAAAGTTACTTTATGTTCCCGGCAGTATTCTTAGATAGGTTTTGTATCAAAACATATTGATAAGTATTGATAATTGTATTGATAAGTATTGATAATTAATAAGTTTATTGAATATATATACATGTGTGTGTATTCAATTTGAATTCTAGTAATTTTATTAAGATAGATTATGTTTAACTATGTTCGTATTTTAGTAATTTAAAAATGAATCACTTGCTTCGTCTCTTTTGTAATTTTTTGCTTGCTCGTTTCATATCACTCAGTGATTGTATATTTCTTGTTAAACATCATGTATGACTCAATTTTATATTTCGACTTTTTTGCTAGTTTGCACGTTTACCGCCTCCGCCTCTCATTACCATCACCACCGCTATCACAGTTAAGATTAAATCTTTTGAGAACCAAAAACCATTAATAAAGATTTATTTTCGGATTTGAGCTCCGTAACAAATGCTTCTATTTGCATATCAATCACATCGACACAAAGAAATCCTCCGTCCGATGTGCAACGCAGCGAATGCATTTCGATCTGCACACACTGCAAATGCGAATAGGCAAATGACATGCTCATGTGCATAAAACGCCCACGGTTTCTCTGCACAACCATACGAAAATAGAATATATTGCTATTCTATCAATCTATCTATCTATCTCTATTTCGTTCTCTCTCTCTCTCTCTCTCTCTCTCTCTCTCTCTCTATATATATATATATATATATATATATATATATATATATATATATATATATATATATATATATATATATATATATATATATATATATTGACTATAATGTTCCATATCTTGAGTTGAGCATATTGAGAAGTGATACACGAATTACCATTAGCGTATAAGCGATGCTCTTTGTGTAAACAAATCGAGCAGAGGTAGTTCGGACGATGTCAAAACATCGTTAGACTCATGACTCACGTAGCAACCGCCAATAGCGTAGTGGTTAGGAGCCTTGGCTGTCGTACAAACGATCGGGTTTCAATCCTGGCTTGATGTAGTTGCCTGCCTTGCCGCACGGATGAGCTGCGAAACCGTACTGTATGTGGATGGCTATTTATATATATGTCTTTCCGTCGCTTTTGTAACTCGCTTTCGGAATCATATAGTAAGTGTTAGCATGCTATATAGTGAAGATCGATGCAAAATATTTAAAACTCCTACAGCTATTTAAGGAAATCCATTTGTAAAAATATTCCAATTTTTTTAATCACGTATTATGTAAATAATCTGCAATAATTTCTGGGGTTTTTTATGCAGAAAAATGTCGATTGTGTTCCTCCGAACAAAAGAAATGCTTAGAGAATTATTTTTTTCTTATTATTTTAATAGAATACTTTTCTGGGTTCCTTTCTCTTGTGACCTTGAACGGCTGATAATAGTTTAGATAACACGGATGCATATTCACAAACATGCTTACTTACAGAAGTATGTTAGAGAAAGTCTGCGTTCGATACTGTGGCTATAACTGGCACCAATGACTGCCATCACACTTAGTAGTAACTCCATGCATAATGTTTGGAAGATTCCATCTATTTCCGAAATAAGGAAGATAAAGATCAAACCATAACATTTTCATAACTATAATAATAGACTATTTCAACTAAATCTAATTCAAATTTAGAGTTTTTTTAAGACGAGACAAATGCACGATTTTTAAAAATAATTTTTCATTAAAATTACATTCTTCCGAGTTCAAATCGTAAGAGATTCTTCTTTAGGAAGTGTGTGTGTGTGTGTGTGTGTGTGTGTGTGTTATTGTTTTTTATTTTTATTTTTTGTTTGTTTGTTTTTGTTCTCTCTCTCTCTCTCTCTCTCTCTCTCTCTCTCTCTCTCTCTCTCTCTCTCTCTCTCTTTCGTGCCATGATGGTGTTAATACTTGGCATGTCTTCAGATGGTTTTATGAAAAAAATCTTATACTTGTCTCGTCTTTGAAAAAGTTTAAATTTGAATTACTATGTAAGCAATGATTTTTAAACAATGGCCTTCCTATATATTTAAATCTAATTTATAAAACTCACTATGTCTGTCTGTTCCCATTTTTGCAAAGTACGTCTCCTCCGAAACACAAGTCAGGCGGGCTAAATGCTTGCATTTTTGTGGACCGACTTTTTATTGGTTTTAGCCGGTAAAAATAACTGCTAAAGGTTAAACATTGAAAAGACTTTGAACTTGGTATGCGTAAGTCGGCTTAGTGCTTTTGTCGGTTCATTTTTAACTGTTTCTTATCCGTCTGACGATATCTCAGCCGATAACGACTACGGCTGTTATAGTTTCGATTCTAGCTGATGGCACTCAAGTCATATTCTTTTTTTTTTTTAATTTTGAAATCACTAGTATATATTGAGTACAATATAATAATCAATAGAGAATTCGTTCTATATTAATAAATACGAAATCTGCATAAATTAAAATATCAGATTGAAGCGTATTTTTCGAGCAGGCAACGCCGGGCGCTTTGCTAGTATTTTATCAATCGGTTTAGATGAATATTGTCGGCGACGTTTCTTCAAGTGATGGCAATAGTTAAGGATTTCAGTGTCAGATTTACTTTATTAGACCTTAACTAACTTGTCCAAATGAAATATGAACCCACACAACTTAATATATAAACAAGCCAGGCATGCTGGGTCCAACTTCACGAATGAAAAAAAAACTTTCGCCATGACTAATGTTTGTGCAAAATTTCAAAAAGATCCAAGGCGTGGTTATTAAGAAAAGTGCGAACAAATGAACGGATGAACGATTTGCAGGCAATTTTACCGTTATAATTCCCCCTATAGGTAGGGGCAACCAAGGTTATCCCGTAAAATCCATTCTGGAAAAAAAAATTACTTTCATCATGACTAATGTTTTGACAAAATTTCAAAAACATCCAAGGTGTGGTTATTTAGAAAAGTGCGAACGAACGAACGAAAGTGAATTATTAGGTCCAATCCCTCCCTTTTTCTGATGACCAAAAATAGACATGTGCGTAAGATTGAATTAAATACTTATTATATACATATATGTAGTTTTACGATTGAAATCTTTTTTCTTTTCAAATAATGTTCCATATAAATAGCATGTATGAGCAAACAACAAAAATCACAAGAATAAATTTAGTGTCAAATACCTCGACAAAATTATTATTAATTAATAAAATTAATTCCATAACACAGTGCATATTATCATAAACTACTGTGGGGAATATTCACTGTGTGGCTTTTAGAAATAAAAGCATGTTTATAATAATGAATAATTAAAGCTCGGTTATATTCAAGGGAGACAAGTACTAATTTTTACGTTTTTATTAAATAAGAAATATTTTTACAATGTTTCTTGTATGTGAATTATACATATATTGGCAGCAAATCATTATTTAGACACGTCTGATTGAACACAACAGAGTTATTCCTTTTTCCGAGCTTTCTGGAAATCTTTTCCATTTGCCGAGCGGTCTTTTTAATTTCGGAAGGTATAATGTATAGAATGGCGCCCAAAAGGATACACCAATAGAAAGCGATTGAGAAAAAATATGGCCGAACAACAGCTTTTGGGCGCCATTTTATATATATGCCTGCCGAAATTAAAAAGACGCTCGGCAAATGGAAAAGATTTTCAGAAAGATCAGAAAAATGAATAACTCCGTCGTGTTCAATCGTGTACCTATCAACATAGAAAAAACTCTACACGATTAAGAGGAGCAATTAATTATTTAAAAAAAAACGATGGAGAATAAAAGTTACATCAAAACTAATGGGAGGAGAGATCAATAAGTTTATTATATCATCAGATCAATAAGGACGGAATATGTAAAAATGGAGAGAAAACCTCTGTATGCCATGGCATTTCGAAGGTAAATGCTTCTCATCAGAAGAGGAGAACGGCTAGCATTATATGAAATATAAAATATAAATTAAAGCTGGCTTAAAAACATTTAGGTTAGAAATAAAGAATGTATATACTAAGAAATGTTAAAAATGTGAAAATATAAAAATTAAGTATATCTATAAAGAAGGAAGTAAAAAAGAGGATTAAAAAACAAAAAAAATAAAAAGAAGTATGTAAATAAGAAATAGTAAGAAAAATACAAAAAAGAAAGAAGATAAAATAAAACACTACAAGGAATGGGGGTATAGGAAAGAGCATATAAAATATACGAGGATGCATTTAAAAGGAAAATTTATACGCGTAATAAAAAGTAATGAAAAATTTTATAAAAAGAAAATGAACAAGCCCAAACTTTATAAAAGGGTCCACAGTAAATTCTTTAAATTGATATTCTGGAGAAAAAAAATGGTAACTGTCTACGTGTAATGAAATCCAGTTAAAATTCCCAGGTAGGAAAATCCATAAAATAATTCCAAGTGTTGGTAAAATAGCTTTGTTTCCATGGCATATATGTATGCTGAGATGATTGAAGCATAAAAGATGATACCTCTCCGAAGAAAAACAGCGTCAAGCTGAAAATATCAGCTACAGTAGACAAAATATAACTCCAACAAAATTCCCATTGGTATTCCTCAAAAAACAAATAACTGGATTGTTTAAAATTATATTCAAACTAACAATCAATTGGAAAATGGATTTTATATTAAAAAAATATATCCAACAACGGGTAGAGAAATGAACAGAAAAACATCCTCCAAGATATGATTACAAATGGATGCAATGATAACAAGTTAACAAAAATCTAATAAATAAATAAATACGTAAGTAAAAAATAAAAGAATTAAGAAAGAAAGTGTGGAATAAGGGATAGAGAAGAACAGACAAGTAAGATTAAATATAGACAGCAAGAAAGAGAATAATGCAAGACGCTATACAATAAACAAAACAGTAAGTTAAGTGTCAAACGCTAAAAGGAATAAGGAATGCAAGTAAACATGTACTCACATGTACAAACACATAAACATACGCATAAAACAAATCACGCATGTAGGCAACAACGTCAAAATAAAATTTTAAAAAGCGGAGATGAGGGGAAGGTTTGATTCATCGTATTAAAAGTACGTGGAAAAGAAGTCAATAATGCCTAGGCAAGAGTATGTGTAAGTAGACACATACAGTAATATATAGCAGCTTCCTTCAGTCTGGACAGATGACGGATACCCACTTTAATGGTGCCTGCGCGTGGGATTTATTGTGGTAAGAGTTGCGCAATCTTCAACTACATCTCTCCTGAGTCGGCATTGTTAAATACTAGTGGCAAGTGGAACTTCAGAACGACTGAAAGCAATGCTCAGATAAATGAAGAGCACATACAGCGCCTAGAATTCCAAATGATCACGCATCTGGTACTAGCCAGGCTCAACGTTGCTTAACTTTGGTGATCTCAGGAGAACCGCTATGTTAACATCAATATATATACATATATACATATATGTATGTATGTATGTATGTATGTATGTATGTATGTATGTATAACTATGTACAATTGCTTTAAGGCAATCATGAAGGGAAGACGTATTCCTTCGAATTCATTTTATATTAAAAAAAGACCGAGGACAAAAGGAAAATGGATAGCGACTAAAAAATAAAAGTAGGGAAATAGAGGGAAAAAATCCAAACAAGTCAATTGACATGTTTCGCCCTCACTCATCAAAATTGGAATCGAGGGATTTATTTTTTTTTTAGTAATTTGTTTTCCTTAATGATAAAATCTAAAAAAGAGACGGAAGCAACAGCAATCATATGGGGATGAATTTTAGAGGCTGATACGATCCCCATACGATTGCTGTTGCTCCCGTCTCTTTTTTAGAGTGGGAAACTAATTATTGTTTACTTCTCCCTTCAGTTGTTCTAAGCAGTTAAAGCTGTGTCAAATCGAGCACGGTTGCTTCTTTAATCTGTTTTTTTTTTATTTTTACTAATTATACAAAAATGGATGAACTCTAGGCAACCATGACACAATTGGTAAAACTACAGATTCAACAGCAACAAAAGTGAAATGAAAAACAACTACTGGAACGAAAGCTATGCACAGAAGAACAATTATTCGATTGTCAACAGCGTACTGAAGAAGGACAAATTCGTATGGGGGAGTTTTAAAAATGTCATAAAAATAATGTGTACGCAGATAATAATAATAATAATAATAATAATAATAATAATAATAATAATAATAATAATAATACATTTTCACAAAATTCAAGATGGAATGCAATTGGCAATTTATGCTATGTACTGGAAGAAGATACGTCGTTTGCGGCATAATATAGAAGGTACGAATACTTTTTAGTATAGACTGCCAGCATTAATCCGATTATGAAATGTTCGTTTTCTATTACGCAAATTGGAGATTGCTCAACATAATAAATTTGTGGATTTTATTTTGCCACGTAAAACTTCTGAGCTGTCTTTCGCCGATGTGGTGAAACTCGTTACAGAATTTTTCAGCCCGAAATCTCTCTATTTCATAAAAGATGGAAATGCTTAAACCTGGTTAAAAACAATGTAGATAATTTAGCAACTTGTGCGGCTGTGGTCAATAAACACTGTGAGGAATTTAAATAATCAAATCTTAGTGCGGACAATTTTAAATGTTTAGTGTTTGAACATTGGTTTACAGCGTGTAGAGATGCAGAAATCCGAAGGTTTGCTCTAAGAAAATAAGAAAATAAACAAAGTTTAACTGTAAAATGTTAATAGAAGATTGTTAAAAGATAGAAATCATTTTTTCAAAAGATTCTAAAGATATCGAAACTAGTATCTCGCATATAAAAGTAGCTAAACAACCTGAAAAGCACGTAATAAATAACACAAAACAAGATAAGATAAATTATTACGCAGACCCCCACTGATCTAAAAAAGCATTTTTCAAAAAAAAAAATTGTAACCGATGTGGAGGTCTGCATTAGGTCAGAGACTGCCCATATTTGACTAAAAAGTGTCTACAGTATTTGAACCGAGTCAAGTTTGTTGTTCTGTTTTTTCTGATTTAGTTTCAATAGTTTTGTTTCGACACGAATTCTCCCAACACACTGTCTTCCCACTCGCCGGTGGATCCCTTCTCTTCCTCTTTTATACCCATTCAAAAAACTCCCTCGCCTCTAATTTGCATATCTCACGCGTAAATGTGCATGACCGTCATACATATAAATTCGACGTCGGCATTTTAACTTTTATTTTCTTAGAGAAAAAACATGTAACTCGCGCTATTCAGGTAAGTTACGGTTTCTCCCCCCCCACCCCACCCGATCTCATGATCATAAACAGGTCATGTAGGTAGTATCTGTCTTTGTCGGGTATTTCTTCGAAGAGGAATAATGTGCCCTGACTTTCGTGCGTACGCTCTTCTGTGGGTTGTCTTTCAGTAGACACCTCCTCAGTTGGGAGATTGCTAGTATCAGAATCATTCTCAAGCGGTTATGAATTAAAATAGATTAGCCGCACACTGTCTTCAGAATCACTTTCGTCACTTGACAAGTGCGTCCGAGTTACTACTCGAAGCTCTTTAACGTGCCTAGACACCCCATCATCTTTCACAGCCTGCAGGCTGATCATTTCAGTAACCCGACCAGTGTTATATTTCGTTATGCACCTGCCACGTGGATTTTTAACCCAAACGATGTCCCCTTTTTCATACTGCCCTCAAGTTACCTTTTGGTTTTGGGCAGTGGGTAAGCTTCGATACCCTTGATTCGTACATGGTATCTATGTAGCATGTCCCCTGGTGCGGCGGAAGATGAAACGTCATCCTTTGGGGTGGCGTTGTGTCACGTCACTGCTTAGTGACCATTCGGCGTAGGAATATGTATCCTGTTGAGATGCTCTCCAGTTACATACGAACTACATTGCATTGCCGTCAATACTACCTACGAGCAGTGTTTTATTCAAGTCTGCTAACTATTCGGCGCTTTGTCTCTGACAGGATCGTTTTCTCACGTGGATTATTGTTGTCATTTGCTTTTCCCAGAAAAGGCATCTTAAAGACACACTCGTGGTGAAAGCGACAAACATTCAAAGGAATTCAGCCTTCGACGATAATACATTCTACAAACGAAAACAGTCGTACTCATTGACTAAAGATACGTAAAAGTTTTAAGTTAAAAGTACGAGGATTACAGATCGCGTTATATTGCATGTCGGAAAGTGGAACTTGTACCCTGAAAGAATTACGACAAATACCACATCGTAATTTAAGATTTCGAGTCGCTACAAAAACGACAAGAAGAAACGATTTTCAAAAAATAACTGATAAGAAAAAAAAAAGTAATAAATTAACATCGTACTCCTACAAGTTGTTTCTAACTACGAGTGGAGACGGCTTAAACCAGAAATAAACGTGAGAAGTTAAAAACATTATACGCACTTCCAAGAAGGAAAAAGGTACTAAATATATTATTCACTTATGCAAAGCACGCAGTAAAAAAATCACTTGCTTGCGAGATCCACGCAGTAAGTTGCAAACAAACATTATATTCAAATCAGAAAACAAAGTGAACGTGGTGGATTGTCGTAACGAAGGAACAAACGATATAAAATATTCGAATTATAGCCATCAATATTCCCAGAATAACATGTAAATGTACTTTTATTCTACTTAAAAAAGAATCATTTGTTCCTTTTCTTGCTAATTTAGAAGTAAGAAGCTGTATGCAGGTTTAAACCAACAGTTCCCTTTGAAAGTGACAATATAACCAGTTTTCTGAAGTCGTTTTACTGCGATACAGGGACACAACAATCGCATGACATAATTTTATATTAGTATATTTATGTGTATTCTCGTATCTATGTGACACACATTAGTTTGTTTTAATCTATTATTGAAATCAACGTGCTGCTACAGAATCTGAACCGGGCCAAATAGACCTTTATTGAAGTCAAAAAATACTTACTTATGAGGCACCACGCAGTAAGTGAAAACAAATATATCCTATAAGTTTTTCCTCCAAAAACAATTAATCTATTTAACCAAACATGTCTGCCTTTAGTACTAAACAGGGAATCCTCACTGAACAAGAATCGAGAGGTTCGCCCGAAGCGTGGTGTAAACAATTAATCTATCATATCTCAAATCGCCTGGGAAACAGGCCTAAATGTTGCCTCTGCGATGCTGCCAATAGACCAGGAGCAGAAACCCACTATTTCCAAAACTGCCCTTTTATGCCAACCTCAGACAGAAAATTCCTTCGATCTAAAATTGGAGATATCGAAATCCTATCAGAAACTGAGGAAGATGACGAAGACTTAGATTGTTATAGTTCTGATCATAGGATAATTCAAATCAAAAGACCCGAGAGTCCCAAAATCAACAGAGTAGACATCATATCATCACCGTGTATGGAGGTAGAAGTAAACAAAAAGATGCGGACGTTACACTAGACACCGGTGCAGAAAGTAACCTAATTAGAAAGACTGAAGCAAGACGTCTCAAACTGAATATCTTACCTACCACCCACAAAGCCAACATGGCAGATGGTGTCTCCCCTATGGAAATAACAGGTGAGGTTCACTTTAATGTTTCCAGAAAATGTCCAATCACAAAACAAACACATTCCTTTCGTTTCGATGGGCTTGTGGTAAAAGATTTAAATTGTGCAATTTTGGGCGGTATGCCATTTATGAACAGAAATGATATTTATCTTCGTGCAAACACAAATTGTGTATACCTTGGAGATTGCTGCAATTTCAAATGCATAAGTATAAAAAGATGCGCTAATGTTAGAGCAGCAACCATATTACGCGTCCCACGTCAAACCTGCTTATTACCTGGCTCTGATATAGCTTTAACAATACCATCAGAATACCAAAGTGAAACAATTTCGGTGGAGCCCAGAAACACTGATAACCATAATGACTGGATCCAATGTAAAATAACCAAACCAGAATACGACAAAATAACCTCACAAACAATTTAACCACACCTCTACTTATCAAGCGGTATGGACAAATATGCCAGATACGCTATGCTATTCAGATGCCTCTCACACGTGATACGTCAAAGCCACCTCCACTGATTCTGGCCTCTGAGCAATCGGACAGATCAGCAGAAATTTCTGTGGACCCCTCAAACATCCTCAATCAAGATGAAAAGTCCACATTCCACGAGACAAATAAAAAGTATAGCCAAGTGTTTTCACCATCACTAGGATGCTACAACGGAAAATCTGGTAAATTTCAACATAAAATTATTATGAATACATCATAACCACCACAAAGAAAGGGGCGCATCCTTATGTATAACCGAGCGAACCTAGAACTCCTCCAGACGAAAATTGCTGAACTATATGAGAAAGGTATCTTCGTGCGACCAGAAGACATAAACATTACCGCAGAATATGCAAGTCCTTCATTACTCGTTGCGAAATCTTCAGGAGGCCATCGACTAGTTACTGCATTTACCGAATTGGGCTAATATATCAAACCGCAACCTGCTCTCATGCCTAAAGTTGATGATATCACTCAGTTCAAATGCATCATCAAATGTGATTTGAAACAAGCATCTTTTCAGATACCCTTGGCCAAATCATCAATGAAATATGTAGGTATTTGCACACCATTCCGTGGAGTATATGTCTATACAAGAGCGGTAATGGGTCTCCCAGGCTCCGAATCTGCTTTAGAACAATTAATGTCCAAAGTATTCAGCGACTTGATGATTAAAGGACTAGTGGTAAAATTGGCTGATGACCTATATGTCGGCGCCAATACACCCATGGAGCTTAACAGTGTATGGGAAGAAGTGTTACTAACACTACATGAGAATAATTTAAGATTGTCCCCATCAAAAACAATTTGCTTTCCGGCATCAACAGAAATCCTAGGTTGGCAATGGACCAGGGGAACGCTCAAAGCTACAAGCCATCGTCTGAATAGTTTGGCTATCTGTGACCATCAAAAACATGAGATCATTCATAGGATCCTACAAGTTCCTGAGTAAAGTCATACCTAAGCACTTGGGTTTTTTAGCACCTCTGGATAAAGTCTGCGCAACAGGTTCATCAAATGACAGAATCCAATGGATGTCAGACCTGGAGGAGGCATTTTTCAAAGTAAAAGAACATCTTAAGCAAGCAAAAATGCTGACCTTACCTAGAAGAGAAGATCAACTACAAATAATTACAGACGCATCACCGACTTCTACTGACTTAGCAGCATCCCTTTTCGTCTTGAGAAGAGACAAAGCTCAATTCGCAGGTTTATTCAACGCTCATAAAACATCTAACCAAGCAGGTTGGCTAGCCTGTGAGTTGGAAGCTCTGGGGATTGCTTCAGCTATCAAGCACTTCAGTCCATATATAATTCAATCGGAAAACGTTACCGAAGTGCTCACAGATAGCCGCCCCTGTGTACAAGCATATGAGCAACTCCGACGTGGTGCATTCTCTGCGATCTCTAGAGTCACAACGTTCCTGAGTGTTATTTCTTTATATTCTGTTAAATTATCCCATATACCAGGGGAAAATAATATATCAGATTATGCTAGCCGGAACGCTATTCATTGTAAGGAAAAATGCCAAATTTGTAAATTTATCAACGCTCTGAAGACATCAGTAATTAGGGAAATCACTGTAAAAGATATATTAGCTGGTCATTGTCCGATCCCGTACATGACTCGTAACGCATGGATCCAGGCTCAACAAGACTGTCAGGACTTACAAGTGTATAGACTATTACGCGATGGCAGAACTCCATCTAAGAAAGAGAAAGGTTTAATCACTATTAAAAGGTATTTTAAGATAAAAAGATAACAACATTGTAAACTCTCATCAACCCCGGCAGATGGGTTAATCATAGTTACACAAGAGGAAGCCTTGCGCCCAGCTAGACAGAGAATCGTCATTCCCCAAGGAGTATTAGACGGACTTTTAGTCGCTCTACACTTGCAACTTCACTGTCAGTAAACACCAGTTAAAGCAGATTTTTAATATGGGATTCTATGCACTGGATGTACCATCAGTTGTACCATAGATAGTTGCCACACCTGCATATCACTAAAGCAGATACCAAGCCAATTCAAGAAATAATCCTCAACAAAACCACCAGATAAAATTGGGAGCTGGTACGCTGGTGATGTCGTAAAATGTGAAGGACAACCAGTATTATTGGTTCGAGAAAATGTTTCTGCCCTAACACATGCAACATTACTATTATCAGAAAGCAGCCAATCTCTAAGAGATGGTTTGATCACAACCATATCGAGGTTCTGTCCCCCGTCGGGTGATGAAGTAAAGATCAGGGTTGATAGCGCTTCTGGATTTCAAGCCTTATTCACAGATGGTTTACTGGGATCATTCCGTATTAAAATATAGATTGGAGAGATAAAGAACTGTAACAAAAATCCAATTAGTGAACGCTCAGTATCAGAATTTCATACGGAATTATGCAAATTAAAACTATCCGGCGGTAAGATAACGGATATTGAGTTGGCCGTGATAATATCTAATATGAATAGTAGAGTTAGAGAAAACGGCTACTCTTCTCTAGAAGTTTGGACAATGAGAGATCAAACCACTGGAGAGAAACTGCCGACAGAAGACAAACACCTGATTAAAGAAAAATACCAAAATAGGTTAAAAAGTCACGAGGCATCGGCTAAATATAAAGGCCGAGGCAAAACTATTGAGATAAAGATCGACGTCAAAGTTGGGGAGATAGTCTATCTATATCAAGACAGGGTGAAAACTAACGCCCGCAGTAAATATATGGTGATGGAAGTTTGAGATCATTATTGTACTGTGCAGAAGTTTACGGATAGACAGTTATGGGGGGAAAGATACAAAGTGAAGAAATGTGATATTATCAAATTTGAACAACACCCTAATCATTCCACCACCGATCAAAACGGAAGCGAAAATGAAATAAATATCCCAATTAATCATTCAATGAACAATCGGACTCTACTAAACATAAAGAAAGTATAGTTCCTGATGAAATTAGTGATTTGCGTCGGTCTTCACGAATCCGAAGACGTCCAAGATTGTTAGAAGAGAACTATGTGGTGTATAGTAACTCTGATTAAGTTCTATTCAAAAATCGTACCCAAACAACTTGGGGGGAAAGAAAATGAAGAAAAAAGGACTCCGTCACTGCTTAGTGACCATTCGGCGTAAGAATATGTATCCTGTTGAGATGCTCTCCTACATACGAATTACATACTTATATAAAGCCGTCAACACTACCTACGAGCAGTGCTTTATTCAAGTCAGCTAACTATTCGGTGCTTTGTCTCTGACAGGATCGTTTTCTCACGGGGATTATTGTTGTCATCTGCTTTTCCCAGAAAAGGCACCTTAAAGCCATACACGCCAGTAGAACGCCTCCAGTATTGAACAGTTCTTTCTGGCTACGATGGTCTTAACGGTTCTATGGCTTCGCTCTATAATACCATTTCCACTTGGTGAGTACGCATATCGAAATCGATGTATATCCCAATTTTTGCAAACTCCTTACTAGTGAAAGCAGTAGCGTTGTCGGTCAGTATTGCCATCGGTGGGCCACGATCAAGGAAAATACTCTCCAATTGTCGGATTAGTGGTCGTATCTGTCCGATGCAGTGGCCGCCAGATTGCAAATCTAGAGGGGCCACAGTCGATAATAGTTAAAAAAAAAAAATCTCACCATTGTGGTGGGTTACGTGTATTGCCAGTCTGTCCCAGTTTTCCTTTTTTCCAGGGCACAGGTGCTGGATCTATTGATCAACATGTTTCGCGTGCTTTCACGACATATTTAGCAGTCTCTTTGGACATTTGCGGGTCCACCATCCTGGCAAAATATAGAGTCCGTTTTACTCCTGGATGTTCACTTTGATGATGAATATCGGCCACCTGGTTCGCTGAGCAACTCCCAAGCACCAACTCTCTTCCTTCTTTGAGTAGATACATCCACCTGCGTGGCACTCTGGTGAGACTTTTTGCGTGATTCTGATAGGACTTTACGAGTTTTATATCGATGGACAATTCATATTCTTTTGCTAATGATTTCAAAGTTTCTAACCGTCGCCTGATGAGCGTTTGCCCAGCTGCTTTCGTGTTCACACGCACTTTCCTAGTCAAAGTGTCAGAGATCTATCGGTGCACGCACACCGAATCAGTAACTAAGTGATATTCAGGTAAGTTACGGTTTTCCCCACAGGTGTGTAAAATATATGACACAAAAGTTCTTATTTCATGAATAAAAAGCGAATTAAATGTCGGGTGCGCCTAGTGAAAACCGTCGAAAACCATGTAGAAAGTTTACGTAAACATCTAATAGTAAAACTTATTAAGAAAGAAATTAGATCGCAATTAGATTCGGGATCATACATATAAAATATATGGAGAAATTGAATAGATCCACAATGGTGATATCTCACGAAATAGCGAAGGCCGTTAACGGTACAGAAATCAACTTTGAGAGAAATTTTCTAACCAACGTTACAGTACTGGGGAATACTAAAAACTTAAACGTTAATAAAAGAATACCGCGGACATTATCGGTTCAGACTAGTCAATACGGTACAGGCGCATGCTTGCTACATAAAATTGTAGATGTTTCGGAGAAAAAAATTCGCCTATGCATCCAAAACATTGCTTCTGGAAGAAAAAACCTGTCTCACAACTAGAGAAAGTGGGTCTCGGTAATACTGTTGATATACAAGAACACTAAATAAGAGTACGTAACATATATAGACATATTTGGTACCTTCTTTAAAATACCACCCACCATATAACAGAGGGTGACCCCAAAAAACGGACCCCAAATCTAATTAGGCCCCGTTTCTTAGTGTTTTGTCCGAATGAAATGAAATTTTGGTCATAACTAGTTTATTATATTCGAAACATCACATAAAAACACTAGGGTCTTTGGTCTTTTTTTATCCGTTGACTGTAAAATGCTCAGAAAAACAATTGAATGTCCTCTGTTTTTGTGAGCCCATCGGGGACATATATATTACGAGTGTGTCATGTTGTGTGCTTTTTTGTGTGTGTGTCTGCCATAATTGTCTAAAAATTTTCAGTTATTTGCACGGCGCGCACTTTACGCATCAAATGGACCACAAATACTTTTTAATTCTTTTGGAATCTGCAAAAGGACTACCCACCTTTACTGCCAACCATTTATTAAGATAAGGGACCATTTTATTAAACTATGACTTCAAATAAATTTCTTATCTTCAAACCAAATCGTGCATGCAGACGAGTTGTTTAGGTTAATTCCGCTTCAAAAGGAGCCCATCGGGGACTTGGTAATTGCGCATAAATGGTGAAATTAAAATGATGATATGAAAAACAATCCAGTAACTACCAGTGACTCTTCAAGAAATATGACAGAAGCAGTGAATGATGAATTTATCAAAATTACGAAACATAAATTAGCACAAGGGGATTTTACTTCAGAAATCTCAGCAGTCTTGCTTTTTAGTGAAAGATGCATCCTCCCTAAAACATTGCAAAAGAAAATACTTTAATATGTCCACATTGGTCGTCCCGGCACTAGTAGGATGAAAGGCCTGATGTGAAGTTTTGTTTACTGGTCTTAGATGGACCAAGATATCACCAATATGGTTAAAATATGTAAATGCTGTGCCTTGGCAACAAAGGTACTACTCATTAATACAAATTCTACCCAAAATCCGGGAAACCGTGGTTCAGGATACATATAGAATTTGTGGGATCACTAAAGGTGTTTTACTACTTGATAGTGGTGGATAGTTTCTCCAATTGGCCAGTGTGGCACTTTATCATAGTGCCATGGTTTTGGGTTATATATCTCTCCCTGCATGGCCAGGTGATGATTTGGCCGTAGGCAAAGGAATACACAGAGTTCTGCCATAAAATCAGATCAGTATTCGAAAAACTGTCACTGAAACAAACCACACAAAATAGAACCTCTACCACTCAAAAAGTACAACCTAGTTTACCTAAAGCACCTTAGAAATAACGTTTCCTTTGAGGAAGTGGGGAATATATTTTTAGAGGATCCGAAATTCAAACACAAAAGGCATGTGAACCAGATACGGAAACGTATAACCCAGGATCAAGATGATTTACCGCAAAAAGAAGTAGAGGTATTGAAACCGTCTTACATTTGATATTAAGCGAATAAGGTATTAATGCGGGGTGTAGATCTCACACTTTTGTGTGGTCTTGTTAATACATTTTTCTACTCTATTTCCGTTTTCTGTTTGCATTGTAACAATTATATTGGGTTATAACAACTATATAGAATAATATTTATATTATCACAAAAATAAATGCACACATACAAACGCATACACACATATGCACACATGCACACACATACACACACATACACATATATATACACATATATGTACACATATATATGTATGTATTGTAGTAGGACCAGCCTGTCCGACAAGCAGACTTAATAACTTAATAGACATTCTATTACAACCCTTCACCGATCAAATCAAGAGCTACATAAGGGACGATATTCACTTCCTAAGTACCTTACCACATACAATAGAAAACGGGACCTTACTACCTTGACGTTAGCAGTTTATGTAGTAACATACCCCATGACTTAGGAAAAGAAGCAACAAACACACACAAACACTACACCCAAGATTCACAAAACAATTCATCATCGAAAGTATGGATATAATTCTAAATAATAATTCCTTCGAGTTCGACAATGACAACTATATTCAAATACTAGGTACAGCAATGGGAACAAAAATGCCACCGACATACGCCACCTAGAAGAAACTCATTCGGTCACAACACTAAAAAAAACTATTTATAGAATCCTAGAAGAAAAGATACCTCGATGACTGCTTTGTTCTGTGGAAACCCACATGGAGGGACATCAAGGGCTTACACACTATACTTCAAAACCTACACCCCAAAATTAAATTCACTCTAGAACAAAGCCTTACAGAATTACTCTTCCTAGACATACTAATTATAAACATTAAAGACAATATAATCACAGACATCTACCGCAAACCTACATACACCCAGCAATACCTACACTTTAAAAACCATCGCCCCAAAAGCTACATAAAATGGATACCCTACATCCTAAACGTAGAATCTGCACCATAGTTACAGACAACCCCCTCCGAACAATCTGACTCAAGGAGCTACGAATGAACATAAGAAAAAATACCTACCACAACTTATAAGGGATCCAACTAGCCATAAATATAACAGTAGAACATTTGAGAACCCCAAAAAATAAAACAAAGAACAAATCCTTACATACATCTCCACACACAACACAAAAAACCCAGAACTTTTCATAGAGATAACGAAAGACCCCTTCCTACTTCACTAAAACAGCAAACTGAACGACTTCCTTAAAACAACAAAAATAATAAAAAGCAAACGCCAACCCAAAAAACATAAAACGCATTCTTACTTCACCCAAACTCAATTAACACACAACACAAGGAGTCACAAAACGCAACAAACAACGATGTGGAGTTTGCAACATAATATTGGGGGAAACACATACACATTCATGAACCCTACACAAGCATTCAAAATTTAAAAAAAAGACCTAGACTGCACCTCCAAAAATGTAGTATATGTAATAAAATGTGCAGCATGCTAGAAATCCCATATAGGTGCCACTAAAAACCTCAGTAATAAAGTAGCCTTGCATCGATCCAACATTAAAATCGCAGAAAATAGACACCTGAATGTGTCACAAAACACACACACATGCAGTGAAGGTAAATTTAGGATAATGCCCTCTTTATATATATATATATATATATATATATATATATATATATATATATATATATATATAACTGGAATCCTTCAAAAGATATATATATATATATATATATATATATATATATATATATATATATATCATAAAATGTATAGATTATTAAGATAAATGAGAAGTGAAAAGATGGTGGAGGAATATCTGTTGGAGTGAAGAGGTTGCCATATTTAAATTTTCTCCTTGCACTCTTAGAGTTTATAATATTTTTAGTGAAGGATATTATTAAAGCTGCCTCTGAAGATCAAAGCTGACATAATTTATAGCCGGTGGAATAAGATTTATTTTTTCGTTTTTTTTTATTTGTTTTTTTTTTTTTTGCTTTGCTTTTTTTAATCGGCCATTTTAATGAGAAAGGTATCCTATTAGACTTAAGGTTCCTAAGTAGTGTAGTCAAAGAGGTTCGATTATCATTATTGTAATTTCCCATTTTATAAGAATCAATATGAGATGAGATGCGTTTCTTGATTGGAAAAACCGCCGCGCAAATGTAGGTAATTAGAAGCAATTTGGGTTGGAATATTAGTTGATATGGAATGATCTAGTGGAATTACGGGTGGTTAATTGACTAATAAGATTTATTGACGAGGTATCATTGTCAATGGGTTCTGGATAAAATCTATCATTTACTGTTGCGTTAGATAGATTATGTTCTTGAGTGTAATCTATAAAATGTTGGTTTAATAGAGGAGAGTACGAAATATGATTAATATTTCTATTTGGGCTAGTATAGGCCAACTCAGTCAGAGTACATGAGTATATAACGTCACTGTGTATACAGTTAGTACTGAGGGAGCACTAGTGGTAAACCTAGCAATTACAATTAGAGGAATTAGTGTTTCTTGAGTAACATTTTGGGCATGATTCATTTTCCTATTGTTTGAATTTATTATAGTATGCAACATTTGGCATGGTAGAAAAAAGAGATGCTCATGGTATTTTTATTCAATATAGAACTATATTTATGGAAGTTTCTAAAAAAATTTCTAAAATTTAAAAAATATATTTCGGGTTGTCAGTTTTGACGTTATTGCTGTGAGGGTGGTTGAACCATATGTTATTTTTTTCTCTTTTATTTCTTAGATTTATTAATATCTTTATTATTTCTTAAGTTGGTTAACGGTTTATATTCAATTACTATTATTAGCATTATTAGTGTCAGTAACTTGGTTTTTATATTTTTTTACCATGTGCCATGTTATGGGTCACAATGTTCATGCGGTTCTTACTGTTATAAGAATTATTATTAAAATAGGAAATTTCTCGACAATATCCTGATTTAAAGAAAACATTTTTTTATAAAATTGAGTTTAAATATAGATTTATTACCTGAGAGTTTAGAAATCCTATAAGATAGAGATGGTATGATAGATTTGAGGTGGTTAGAAAATTTACGAACATCACCAAGGACAAATTTGGTTTATCGTAGGGGCTAAAAGAGCTAGAGTTTAGGTTAAGATTTTTATCATTGTTTAATGTGATATAATTTTTTTAATTCATTGATATGAGATTTTATAATTTTTTTATTCTCATCTTCATAGTTGCTGTTTCATCACGTTTCGCCCAAATCATCCTCTAGTGAAACAATCGTCGTGGTAAAACAATAATAACTATGAAGATGATGATAACAGTTTGCAAAAAAAACGAATACGCACATTATGAAGCCTTATCTCAAAGAATTAATGATAATAATAATAATAATAATAATAATAATAATAATACTTAATACCAATAATAATTATAATAATAATAATATTTAATAATAAGAAGAAAATAATAATAATTATTATTATTATAAAAATAATAATAATAATTATAATAATAATAATTATAATAATAATAATTAATAATAATGATAATAATAATAATGATTATAATAATAATGATTATAATAATAATAATTAAAATAATAATCATTATAATAATAATTATTATTATAATAATAATAATTAATAATAACAATAATAATTATAATAATAGTAATAAAAATAATATTAATAATAATAATTATAATAATAATTATAAATAATGATAATAATAAAATAATTATAATAACAATAATAATAATAATTAATAATAATAAAAATAATAATTATTATTATTATAATAATAATAATAATTATAATAATAATTATAATAATAATAATAATTATAATAATAGTAATTATAATAATAATAATAATTAATAATAATAATTAATAATAATAATTATTATAATAATAATAATTATTATAATAATAATAATAATAATAATAATAATAATAATAATAATAATAATAATAATAATAATGATAATAATAATAATAATAATAATAATGATAATAATAATAATAATAATAATAATAATAATAATAATAATAATAATAATAATAATAATAAATACGACTAAATGTTATATCCCTCATCCTGTTTTACAAGTATTTTAATTTTAGGTGCTCCGATGAATAACAAGCCGTTGTACCCCTAGACCTAAATACTCCCCAAACCCAACACAACAAGTAGCAAAATCCCATCTCTACACAATACTAGAAAGCCGCATACTCCAATAGTTTCTTTCCCAGAACTAATAGACTATTGAATTCCTCTCCGCGTTCCTGCTTCTCTGACTATACTGACGTGCAGAAGTCCAAGTGTAATGTAAACAAACACGTTGCTGCTCAACTCCCTACATAGTATCCCTGCAGTTTATGTCCTAGATAGTAGTCCCCTGCACTGTGCCTTGTTTGGAGTATAAATGCAATAAAAAATACCATTCGGTACGGACCCGACAACGAAAGACCAGATAAGAACATAAAATTGAACTTAAAAGACCATAAAATCTAATCTTAACGCAATGGATAGAGGCGTTGGGTCTCTACAGTTTCAGGTGAGCATTGTCTGAAGATAGTGGTTTCAATCCTACAAAGCAAGCTAGACGATGAATTCGTCAAAACGTGATGAGACAGCTATGGAATGCAGTAATTACTGGGAATAAGTGAAAAGACTCAGCATTCCTATCTCGTCGCGGTTAATCACCTGAAGAAAGGCAGAGGATTATTTGACTGAAACGTGGTGAAACAGAAAAAAACTATGAAGAATGAATACTCAAATGTGATCATCTGAATTCTTTAAATAAATTACGGACGCCATTTATATTTCTATTACATATACTATTCCTTGCCCTAGTAAGAGGTCATCATCTCTGTACAAACTTCCTTCCCAGTTTCTAACCTTGAATTTAATTTTAAGAGAAAAAGGCCAACATAATTAGTGATTTAGGTCGAGTCGGAGGACCCATAACAATATCAAAGTTATCTGGGATATCTTTTCTCGTACAAAATCTGTTCTCAAAAGTGAGGAGAGGTTTTCTGGCAAGTTTAATTTCTAAGTTAGTAAGATCAGAATTTTTTGGAGCTACAATTAGAGTAGGATGAGAAACATAGACTGATAATACTTATCTATATCGAAGGTAATAACATTTAAATGAAAATGATATTTCTAGTTTTTTACCTTCTACTCTATTTTCTTTCTTCCTTTTTCTTTTCTTTTCTTTTATTTTTTAATGATTCCTGTATTTTTCTTACTATTATTTATTTATATATATATATATATATCTTTTTCGTTTTTTCATTTTTATATTTTTTGTATTTCTTAATATATACATTCATCATTTCTAATCTAAATATTCTTAAGCCAGCTTTATTGATATTTTATATTTCGTATTATGCTGACTCTTCTTCTCTTCTGGTGAGAAGCATTACGCTTCGAAAAGCTATGGCCTAAAGAGTTTTCTGTCTATTTCATCATTTTCTTTTCTCATTAGTCTGATGATAAAATAAAGTTCTATGTAACGTTTATTCCTCATTTTTTTATTTAACAGGCGCATACACACACAAACACCCACTCACTCCACTCACCTCCCCCCCACACACACACACATATATATATATATATATATATATATATATATATATATATATATATATATATATATACACTTTTAGGGTCGACGTAACGTTCATGGATGTCTTTGTTTTGAGCTGCAAGAAAAGTTCGTTCACTCAGCCAACTGGAATTTTTATAATCTGGATATCTGAAAAATAATTTTTTGCCAACTTTTCTTTTGATGTAACTAAATTACAAAAGTTATGAGGCAACGAAATTCGCCCTTAACTCGAATCAGCCGGCGCTTTTTCGTTCCCAATTTCCCACAATTGATGCGAAAATTTCCCTGCGGATCGATCGTTCTGCAAATGGACACGCATATTTTGAGTTAAGATTAATGTCTTCACGTGGCACCAAAAAATAGAGTATTTGAGGAAAGCATTTATTTCATCTGCTGGTGTCGAATGAGGAATTGCAGATAACGTCTGTCTGAAATCTCCTGCAAGCAATATCCCGATGGTCTGACATTGCCACGCAAATCTTGCAAGGATCGATTAAGATCCTCAAGTGATTTTTGAGTGTCATTGTGCATTCATCCCAAGCAATAATATTTTTCCATGTTGAATGTTTTTGGAGATATTGAACATGAGAGTTTTGAAAAATTGAACGTGTTATAGTAACTTTAAGCAGAATTAGCAGTTCTTCTGCCTGGTATTAAGGTTGCAGCTATTCCACATGAACTAATAGCTAAGGCTACATCAGTTTGTGATCAAATGGCTGTCAAAACCAATTTAATTAGAAAGGTTTTACCAGTTTCTCCTGGTGTTGTTCTTATTAGCAGTAATGTTCAAATAACGTTCTATTCTCACTGTATGACGAAGAGAATTTGTCCATATTTGACGCCTTATTCACAGTAAGTAAATTAGGTGACTAAAATAGGATTTCTCCATGTTTTGAAAATACCTTATTCACTGTAAGTCACTTAGGTGACGTGAATAGTATAAGGGATTAGAGAGGAATAGATAGAGAGGAAGATAGAGAGATAGAGATAGAAAAAGAAGAAAGGGAAATAGAGAAAGAGAGGGAGATAGAGAGAGACAGAGGGATTAAGAGATAAAGACATAGAGAAACAAGGGGAGTTAGAGGCAGAGAGGGAGAAAGACAGGGGAAGAGAGATAAAGAGAGAGTGTGAGAGAGAGATTATGGAGAGAGATACAGAGAGAGAAAAAGAGAGAGAGGTAGAGAAACAGCGTTTTTGTCGTCTGTCAGTGGAGAAGAAATCCTTGTAGACTGAGGCGATTTTTATTTTTGTTCCTATCCAGAAAAGACCTTTTTAGGGAGCTGGATTTTTCACACATTAAAACCGACCGGTACTTGTACAGAGTTTAAACCAGGCGTAACTAATTGACCGCTCGGTTTTGCCACGGCCACCGAGAGTAAGAAGAAGGCCTGTTAACTGAAAAATGCCTACAGGCAATGTAGGTAAGATTTGTCAGACTGTCGGACTGTCAGTACTATATGAGGGGCATTTGAAAAAGAGCAATAAAACATTTTTAAAAAGAAAAAGAACACAGTTCGATTAATACTGAAACTGAACTTTATTCAATATAAAATATAAATATTATCTATGTAAAATTAAGTAGTTTTAAAGCAATTTAATGCTGATAAAACTCAATTATGAATTTAGGAAACAAATAATTAAAAAACATTAAACACCAACGATGAATACTTTTAAAAGTGAAAACCATCGATAAATAATTTTAAGAATGGAAACAAACGATAAAATACAAAAAATTGAAACCAAAGAAATAATTTAAAAACAAACAATAAAAGTTACTAGTGCAGAAATATTTTTTAAATTTTATTTAGAGAAAATCACATGGGTTGAATGTTATTTTTTGGAACTTTAGAGACGAGGATTGATAATATAAATACTATCTATGTAAAATTAAGTAAATTTAAAGCAATGCACAATTTAATACTGATAAAACTGAATTATGAAGTTAGGAAACAAAGAATTAAAAACCATTAAACAGCAACGATGAATAATTTTAAAAGTGAAAAAAAAACGATAAATAATTTTAAAAATGAAAACAAACGATAAAATACAAAAAATTGAAATCAAACAAATAATTTAAATACAAACAATGTGCTTTGTTTATAAAATTTTGAATAATTTCGCAATTATGAATGAATTCGCGTGTACTTTTAAAAAAAAAGTATTTTAATGAGATTATTATCGATTAGACACTAAGCGGGAAAAAGGATCGGAAAGGGGGGTAAGCAATTTTTTTAATCATTACATAACACTTTAAATTTAAATCAATATATTCAAACGGTCCTTCAAGTTTTACGATATCTAAGTGCATAAGTACTTAACTCTGAATTAATTACTAATTGTTATCAAACGTTATGAAAGTACTTCAATAGAGTTCTAATTAAATACACGTTTAATTATTAACAAATAACGTAATGTTCATGTAAAAATTGTTTTATGTTTATTTTATTGTTACAAATTACAATGATTTATTTACATAAAAAAGGCAAAAATAAATTCTTGCGTTTTTTATTTACTACTGAAAACCATAACTTTAGTAAAAGTATTTTTTGTTTAAACAAAATAATACATTTCCACTCAGATGTAAATAAAAATAATGAGTTCCTTATATTTCGTGGTCATTATTTGATAAATACAGAAAATTTCATTAAAATTGGTTCATTTCCTGATTTTTGGTGAATTTTTAAGTAAAGGGAGAGATTTTATACATTTTGAGCATCGGGATTCATTTTGCACGTATCCAAACATTACTTACTTTACCATATTTGGTTGGAATAAAATGTTCCCTTCTAATGGCACGTATCCAAATTGAGAGTTTCTCCTCTTTAGGAAAAGAAAATATATGTACTTTGGGGCCTTTTGGATAATTTCTCCGGCAAGTTGGAACAACGCAATAAACCATGTTAACTGAACCATACAAACTGAAAACTAGACGAAACTGCTGCTGCTGATAACCTAACTGCTGCTAATAGCCTAGATCGTTTTACCAACAAGTGAATCTGATAATGACGTCACGCTGTCTTGTGCATCGGCCTTCTTTCTCGGTAGCCACGGTTTTGCTCGAAGCATCACATCACCCGCCGATTATCAAAGTGTAACAACACTACTGAAGGAAAATAATGAAATCACCAGAAAAAAAATATATAACAAAAATAAAAAAAAGAAATAAAGACCTACCATTTTATTATTGAAACAATTTTTTTAAGTGAAAAAAAAGCAAACAAACAAAGCAACGAATACGTGATTGGTAAAAAAAAGGGGTTTTACACACGTAACTAATAGTAAATGCACCATCTTTATTTTTCGGTATTGTCGATACAGGTATTATTATTATTATTATTATTATTATTATTATTATTATTATTATTATTGTTGTTGTTGTTGTTGTTGTTGTTGTTATTGTTGTTGTTATTGTTGTTATTGTTATTGTTGTTATTATTGTTGTTATTATTGTTATTGTTATTATTGTTATTGTTGTTGTTATTGTTCTTGTTATTATTATTATTATTGTTATTATTATTATTATTGTTATTGTTGTTATTATCATTATAATTATAATTATTATTATTATTATTATTATTTGATAGTAAATATATGAAAATAATCCATATTAATGTAAAGCGAAATAGTGAAACAAAAAAATGAAGAAAACGATTTTTTGTCCCTTTCAAAACGATGATCAACTTTTGTCGATGAAAATATGATTTTGAAAAAAGTTTTTAATGTTGTAAAATTTTTAATCTTAAATATATAAAAACATGCTTGGATTAAATAGAAACTCCATCGAAAAATACCGAGGCAATCGGTTCAGTAGTTTTTTAGATTGTCGGTTACGAAGAAAAATATGTTATACACACACACACACACACACACACACACATACACACACACACACACACACACACACACACATATATATATATATATATATATATATATATATATAATTTAAAGGAGATTAGAATAATAGTCTAAAGAGCTAAGTATATTTTAATGTAATAGTGAAATTACTAGTTTAATTAAAATACAGGAAATGCTCGTTGTAATTTAGATATATAATAAGCTCGATAGTTAAATGTCCTAGAGCTAATTCAATATTAAGTAATGTGATTTATAATTTAAAAGTTTTAAATTTTTTTAAATTTAACAATCAAAATTTAATTAAATTAAAAATCAGTTTCATAAGAAGGAACAACAACAAAGTCAATTATCTGTACGATCGTTTCGGAAATCCGTGCTTTTTATTTGTGGTATACATGAAGTCACGTAGAATAATTATACATAGTTTTTTTGGTAAGCACGGTCTCCTCATCAGCAAATTTAGGAGGATTTCTATTGAATTGAAAAGACACCAAAAATAAACCTAGCATTAAAAGTAAGGCAGAGGAATCTGAAAAATTGAAGTAAAAGGTTTGGATATAAAATTTATAAGAAAATTAATAAGAAAATTTGTATAGGTTAGAGATAGAAATGAGTAGAAAAAATATATATATTTTTGAATTTACATAATAAATTTGATTTAAAAATATATAGATATATAATTACCTTTTGGTTTTTCTTTTTTTGAAATCAGGAACTGTATTTAAAGTAGTCATTTAGATGTTTGCTATAGCTTTTTATTTTATTGAGTGATGAATTTTAAAAGGGCGACGCTCGTGCAGTAAATTGTTTCCGTTAGCGTATTTTGATTTAGAGACGCTACAGTTAATATCTATAGAGAGAGAGTTTTTTGTTTTTTTTTTTGTTTTTTTTTGCAAGTCTTTAAGGGGAGATAATTGTCATGGCTTTATTTATTATTTGATTTACGAGTCTAAGGGCGGTAATTGGTTTAACTTAATTTATTAATAAAAAAAAAAAATAAATAAAAAAAAAAAATCTATTTTTACTAATGAGTAATTTTTAATAATTTAAGGTGGTTTATATTTATTAAATTTAAACCAACGTTTATGATTACACGATAGAAGCTCGTGTCTTGAATTTACTAGTTTGGTTGTGCTTTTTATATCTTCATATTTTAAAATTTTTAGGGTTTCTTTTGTACATAATGTACAAAATTTATCTCCTGGTTTATATGATTTGCAAGTCTCAATTATTTGCCATTTTAAGTTGAAAGAAATATTGCTATTTTTTAGTTGCCAAATATAGTTGGATAGAGTAGTTTGGTTTGATAGAGAGTTATTTTTAAAAGAATGTTTGTGCGTTGAAATTCTATGTTTTATTGGGCCAGATGTGGAACCAATATATATTACCTCTTGATTATTATGATTATTTTCCGTTAGGTCTATTGTTGGATTATAATGTGGTGGGTTGGTTAATAATTGATCGGTAGATTGATTTAAGTTGGTGTTATTATTTAATCTGGTAGTTGAGTTATGGCTGTTGATAGGTTCTTGTATATTTGGAGTTTTTGATACTGTGCAGCTATAGATAACATTTTTAATTTTACATGAGCCTTGTAGGGGACATTTATTTTTTCTTCTACAGTTACAGTCCGATGTATTTTGTATAGTTGCATTTTGTAGTTTATTAATTTTATTATTATTAGAGCTAATTATTTTCTGATGAAGGTTAGGCATAGTAGAGTAAGAGACTTTAATCGTGTTCTTATTGAAAATCGTATTATATCTATGGGGGGCTTTAAAGTTCTTATCTAATATTTTAAAAAATTCTCTAGCTATGTTTGTTTCTAGGTTTTTGGAATACGGGGGGTTGAACCATAGGATCTCCTTGTGTCTATTCTTACGTTTGCGGGTTTTAGTTTGTTGTTTATTTATATTATTATCTAATATTTGTAGTTTGGTTTTATCTTTTTTTGTCTCCTGGTTATTTTTCTTAACTCGTATACGAGAAGACATTGCCATATTATATGTTATTACGCTCTTAATAGGTTTATTTTTAATGCAGTTTATGTTTCTATCATTTTCATTTATGAATTTAATTTGTGAATTATATCCAGAGTTTTTAAGGGCTTCATTATAGTATTTTTCATTTTTGGTAAATATTGATTTAGTAGAAGACAGTCTAGAAATTCTTAGAGCGATATTGGGAACTATTGATTTTAATATTGATTTAGGGTGGTTTGATTGATTGTGGACATATAGAAGTGATTGGTTAGGTTTATGGTATGGTTCAAAGGTAGAATTTTCAAGATTTAAGGTTATGTCTAAGAAATTAACAATTTTTTTATTAGGGTCGATTTTTATACTAAGTCCATAATTTTTAAATAATTTATGTAGAGCTTTAATTGCATTTTCATAATTTTTATTAGTAGAATTCGTTATGAAAAGTGCATCATCTCTATATAGCCCTCCTTCAAGTTTGAATTGTTTATGGAGTATACAATGTATTTCATTTAAAAGGAAAAGGCCAACTAGATCAGTGACCTGAGTCGAGTCCGTCGATCCCATTAAAATGTTGAAGTGGTTAGGGGTATTTTTCCTGGTCCAATATTTATTATCAAATGTTATTAAAGACTGTCTAGCTATAAGTATTAGTTTAGTTTCGTCTTGAGTTATATTAGTTAATTTTCGTGCCATTAATAGAGATTTATTAAGTAGGATAGGTGATATAGATTGGTAATATGATTCAATGTCAAAAGAAAGAAATTTAATATTATTTTTATTTTGAATATTAGAAAACCAGTCGATTACTTGGTTTGAAGATTGCCATAGTGGGTATTTTATTATGGATTTAATTTTGGGGATAATTCTATCTAATATGTTTTTACTAACCAGTCCTATATCTGATTTCGAGGGGCAAATGAGTCTAATAGTAGGGTTGATATTGAAGCTGTGTTTGTGGTCTTTTAAAGTAAATCTCGGGGTACCTGGTACCGTTATTTCTGTGTATTTATCTATTTTAAGTTTAGTTAAAATGTTTTTTGCATCATTATTTATTTTATTTAGTGCTGATTTATTAGTAGTTTTATAATTTTTATTAAGTTCTTTATATATTAGATTTTTATATTGTATATAGTCCATTGTGTAGAAATTTCCAGTTTTATCTGCCGGTACTATGAGTTTATTTTGGTGGCTTGTAGAAATAGATTTTGAAAATTTATTTATTTTTTTAAGTGTTGGAGTGATATATTTTTTATTTTTCTTAAATTTAATATTTTTAATCAGGTTGATTAAGACATTTTCAAAATTTGCAGTGTCTATGTTTCTCTTAGGGTTTTTGTATGTTTTTAGTCTGTAGTATTTCGCTGCTTTTCTTTCTTCATTTTGAACCATACCATAAACCTAACCAATCACTTCTATATGTCCACAATCAATCAAACCACCCTAAATCAATATTAAAATCAATAGTTCCCAATATCGCTCTAAGAATTTCTAGACTGTCTTCTACTAAATCAATATTTACCAAAAATGAAAAATACTATAATGAAGCCCTTAAAAACTCTGGATATAATTCACAAATTAAATTCATAAATGAAAATGATAGAAACATAAACTGCATTAAAAATAAACCTATTAAGAGCGTAATAACATATAATATGGCAATGTCTTCTCGTATACGAGTTAAGAAAAATAACCAGGAGACAAAAAAAGATAAAACCAAACTACAAATATTAGATAATAATATAAATAAACAACAAACTAAAACCCGCAAACGTAAGAATAGACACAAGGAGATCCTATGGTTCAACCCCCCGTATTCCAAAAACCTAGAAACAAACATAGCTAGAGAATTTTTTAAAATATTAGATAAGAACTTTAAAGCCCCCCATAGATATAATACGATTTTCAATAAGAACACGATTAAAGTCTCTTACTCTACTATGCCTAACCTTCATCAGAAAATAATTAGCTCTAATAATAATAAAATTAATAAACTACAAAATGCAACTATACAAAATACATCGGACTGTAACTGTAGAAGAAAAAATAAATGTCCCCTACAAGGCTCATGTAAAATTAAAAATGTTATCTATAGCTGCACAGTATCAAAAACTCCAAATATACAAGAACCTATCAACAGCCATAACTCAACTACCAGATTAAATAATAACACCAACTTAAATCAATCTACCGATCAATTATTAACCAACCCACCACATTATAATCCAACAATAGACCTAACGGAAAATAATCATAATAATCAAGAGGTAATATATATTGGTTCCACATCTGGCCCAATAAAACATAGAATTTCAACGCACAAACATTCTTTTAAAAATAACTCTCTATCAAACCAAACTACTCTATCCAACTATATTTGGCAACTAAAAAATAGCAATATTTCTTTCAACTTAAAATGGCAAATAATTGAGACTTGCAAATCATATAAACCAGGAGATAAATTTTGTACATTATGTACAAAAGAAACCCTAAAAATTTTAAAATATGAAGATATAAAAAGCACAACCAAACTAGTAAATTCAAGACACGAGCTTCTATCGTGTAATCATAAACGTTGGTTTAAATTTAATAAATATAAACCACCTTAAATTATTAAAAATTACTCATTAGTAAAAATAGATTTTTTTTTTTTTTTTTTTTATTAATAAATTAAGTTAAACCAATTACCGCCCTTAGACTCGTAAATCAAATAATAAATAAAGCCATGACAATTATCTCCCCTTAAAAACTTGCAAAAAAAAAATAAAAAAATAAAAAACTCTCTCTCTATAGATATTAACTGTAGCGTCTCTAAATCAAAATACGCTAACGGAAACAATTTACTGCACGAGCGTCGCCCTTTTAAAATTCATCACTCAATAAAATAAAAAGCTATAGCAAACATCTAAATGACTACTTTAAATACAGTTCCTGATTTCAAAAAAAGAAAAACCAAAAGGTAATTATATATCTATATATTTTTAAATCAAATTTATTATGTAAATTCAAAAATATATATATTTTTTCTACTCATTTCTATCTCTAACCTATACAAATTTTCTTATTAATTTTCTTATAAATTTTATATCCAAACCTTTTACTTCAATTTTTCAGATTCATCTGCCTTACTTTTAATGCTAGGTTTATTTTTGGTGTCTTTTCAATTCAATAGAAATCCTCCTAAATTTGCTGATGAGGAGACCGTGCTTACCAAAAAAACTATGTATAATTATTCTACGTGACTTCATGTATACCACAAATAAACAGCACGGATTTCCGAAACGATCGTACAGATAATTGACTTTGTTGTTGTTCCTTCTTATGAAACTGATTTTTAATTTAATTAAATTTTGATTGTTAAATTTAAAAAAATTTAAAACTTTTAAATTATAAATCACATTACTTAATATATATATATATATATATATATATATATATATATATATATATATATGAGAAATGATTAATAAAATATGTTAAAAGACATCTTGAAAAAGAGTTAAAAACATATTTAATTTTAAAAAAGGAAGCACAAGATAAGTGGATAGTCCTTAATCCGCGGAGTTTCGAAGAAATACTCTCCTTCTCATCAGAGGGCAGGAATTAACAAAATGCAGGATCGGATTTTGCATATAAAAGTATTTAATGAAACTACAAGTAAGTCAAAGATCTTACTTGGTTAAAAAAAGGGTGAGGTAAGGGGAACAGGAGGCAAAAGAAAAATAATATTATAAGCTCTATTTCCTTTTCGGTTTTATTGAGCTTTTTATATCTGGCTGAGTTTATTTTACTTGTAAATATTAACTCTTTAATATTTATAATATATTTTAAGTTTACCATTTTGATTACGTTAGTAAACTTATTGTAACTTTTATTTTATTATATATATATATATATATATATATATATATATATATATATATATATATATATATATATAACATACAATTCATGTCTTCTTGTTTTGGTTTAGATACGTTACAACATTCTAATTAATCTCCTTGCTTAAAGCAAAAACTGACTGGTTTAGCTGCCATAGTCACTGTAGCTCCAAGTACTTTCGAATCTATCTGGATTCATTGTCAGGGATAATTAAAACAGCGTCATTGCTAAACAATTTATTAATCACCTTGACACGCCGGTTCTTGTAAGATCACAGAAGTGAAGCAATGTTGAGCCTGGTCAGTACCAGGTGGGTGATCATTTGAGAATACAGGCGTTGTATGTATGTATACGTCGACAACCCTTGTAAGAACTGCAAAACCCTAACGTTGCCATCTCCCTTAACCGGTATATACATGTGACTTGTGAACTTAATATCCCCATGAGAATTCCTCCTACCGTTGAACACGCTTGAAATGAAGTCGTAGGCATATTATACATGCTTTTCTAATCAATATTCTTGTCCCCGGCTCGAATTTAGAAAACTTTTGGTAAACAGAAGGTCTATTCACGAACACGCTACTAATAGTCATACACTTTAAGTATTAGAAAAATGATCAATTAATTCTAAACACATAACAAATCTTAACAAAGGGAATGTTAATAAAAGCAATAACATTCGTAAATATCTATAGAAATGAAATGAATAATTTAACGTATTCAATAACAAATTAATTACTAAAGAAATTCATAAAACTCACTATGTCCGTCCGTTTCCATTTTGTGGATCTCTTCCGAAATACAAGGTCGCATAGTGGCGCGAGGGAGAGGGGAGTAAAATGATTGCATTTTTTGTAGATCCTTTCTTTCTGGGTTTTTAGCCGGTAAAAATAGTCGCTGAGGGATCAAAATTAAAAAAAGAAACATTAAACTTGACACCTGTAAGTCGACTTAAAGTTATCGTGTACGCGTGTGCAAATATAAGTTTATGCGTTAAAGTCGGTTAGTTTTTAACTATTTCTTATCCGTCTGACACTAGCTCATACTGTAACGACTGAGGCTGGAGAGCTAAATCTTTTGGGTTCAATTCTAACTGATGGCACCCATGTCATATTTATTTTACTTTTGAAGCATATCGTTTCTAACAAACACGCACTTCTACACATGCGCTGTTTCACCAGTGAGAGATCAAGAAATAATCAACAAAACAAAGTCTTTTTGCATACGTAAGTGGTCGCTGGTCTTTCATTATTTTTATAGTCGCTTTTCCATGTGTATGCCGGCCTGGAGACTTGTTGACTTTTCAAAAGTTTTGGAGAGGGTTTGCTCTTTTATTTCTGATTTAATTTTCTTCTTAGCCTTAAGATAACTGATGTACGGCCAGAGTCTCGAGGCAACATTAACTTAGATTCTTTCCTCTTTTTCAGACATGTTATCTCTTTCTATCTATCTCTCTCACACACACACACACACACACACACACACACACGCACACACACGCGCACACATGCACACACAACACAGACACACACAGTATTCTCGATTTTAACTGATCAAAACTTTGTTTCATCTTCCGATTAAAACTTTGTTCCATCTTCCGAATACGTCATTTCTATGTAATATCTTTTGACACCTGCATCTCTAGTGCGTTTGTCTTGGAGGTAACCCTTAACTTCGCCTTCTTCCATCACGCGTCTTGCACTGGGTCAATTTCTGCTTGCCGCCAGGTTATCTTGACATGTACTTAATGTAACCCCACTAAAATTCATACTAGTCAACATAAGCTCTATTTACTGGTATTTTGGTCCCAATATATAACACGTTTTGGTTTTAATTTTCTTAATATTTTGTTTTTGCAGAGGATGGGGGATTCTACCGGATGCCAGACATTCACCCACTATTTCAACCACTTCAAGTGAAAGAACTTTTTAAGATTCTAATCTTTCATTTGAGTGCAAATCTTTGTATTTCTCTTGCACTTGGTTCACAGGGTATATTCGTCAAATAGTTTTTGAAAAAAATTTTCATGAGTTCGATTGATTCTATACTTACTGGAGGGATGGAGATCTTCCTAAGATTCTAGTTTCTATTCGTATCGTACGTAAGGCATTGGTATTTCGTGATCTTCTAGTGTGCACATGTATATGCATGTAGATGCATGCAAATAGAGATGCTATTTAACGGACTCACTCATAGCAATACATGCTTATGCATGTTATGTCATTGTTCTTAATGTGGTTACATTCAAATAGGCACGTCTATAGTTCGAAAATAATTCGTTTGAAACCAAACAAAGTACTTACAAACAAAATTCTTATTCTTCCTCACCATTATTTTTAATGTGTATCGTCAAATATAATTCATAGCAAAAAAATAACAGTCTTTTGTAATAAGTTACTTTTGTGATAAACATTTTTTTTTTTTTTTTTTTTTTGCAAACAACGCTCTGGGAATATCTTCTCGCACTGACTGGCCTGGTTTTTTATATACTCACTACTTCCCATCCCCCCTCTCTCTCTCTCTCTCTCTCTCTCTCTCTCTCTCTCTCTCTCTCTCTCTCTCTCTCTCTCTCTCGCTCGCTCGCTCGCTCGCTCAATCGGAAATCTATTGAAATCATTTTCGTTATCATACTCACCTGGGTTGTTGCATTCGTTCGATCCAGTTGAACTTATTCACCGATATAAGTCATGTCCATAGGAAATGCATGTAAAATAAAATCAATTGTCCGAATTTTTAACAATCTATATTATTTATAAAGAACACCATCTAAATAACGTTCCTTTAGTTCATAAATAATTAATTAAGAATAATTAATAAAATATATAAAACAAAAGTAAAGATAAAAACAGTAAGATTAATAAATGCTGCTAATTAAATATATATAAACTAGCGGGGTTTACCCGGCTTTGCTCGGGCGTAAAATACGCTTAAATATCATGTTTTAACTTGTTCAGATTTCGTATAAGAGGCGTGTCTAAAAAATATCCGAGCTTAGGCTAGAAAAAATATTCCATATACCTGACCGGGTTTGAACCCTAATCCCCTTCAAGGTAGGCCCATTGTCCTTCCGCTGCTGGATCATACCTCTGAAAGTCTTCTTTTGGAATGGTGTTTATCTTCGCAGTCGCGTTCTGCGTTATCTCTTTTCTACTCTCAAAAACGGGATCCATTCGGTTGCATCTTCAATTTTGGAAACAACCAGAAGTAGCAAGGCGCTATGTCTTGGGAGTAGGGAGGTTGACGAACGACTGGAATTCTATGTTTGTCCAAGAAATGTTGGATCAAATGGGATAAATATGCGGGAGCGTTTTCGTCGTGCAGTTGTCAAATTTTCGGAGTCCACATATCTGGTATTCCGGAGTACATCTTGATAGTACACCTTTGATAGTCCTCCTTGTATAGTACTCTTTTGTGACTGTCTGTCCTTCCGATGCGTATTCATGATGCGCAATTCCACTGATATCAAAGAAAACACTCAGCATCACTTGGATTTTGTTTCGCTCCTGTCGCGGTTTTTCGGCCGTGGAGATTCGGGATGCTTCCATTGTGACGACTCTCTTTTTGTGTCTGGGTCGTACCCGTACACTAATGACTTATTTCCAGATATCACGACTTCTGGTTGTTTCCAAAACTGAAGATGCAACTGAAAGGGTCCCGATTTGAGAGTAGAGAGGAGATAATGCGGAACACGACGGTGGAGATGGACACCATTCCAAAAGAAGACTTCCAGAGGTGTTTCTAGCAGTGGGAGGATCGATGCACAAGCACAAGGGGCCTATTTTGAAGGGGATTAGGGTCCAAACCCCGTCAAGTATGTGAAATATTTTTCTAGCCTAAGGTTGGATACTTTTTAGACAGGCCTTGTATATTATTATAGAGTCGTGATTACAAAAGTAACAAAAAGTATTTAGCTGCCATCTCAGAGTTAGTGACGCTACACTGTACCAACCTAACACGCACATAAACCGATTAAAATTAAAAATTAAAAATAAATTAAGATGAATGTACAAAATGTTTAACGATTTTTACAATCTTGATCCATTTTAACCCCTCAAAACAATTTTAACCGGTTAAACATTCATAAAAGAATAGCCCGTACAAAATCCAATCATTTGAGGCTCCTAGAGCAGTCTGTGACTTTTAGTTTCGGGAGAGATAGAGTTTAAAAATCTGGAGACAGACAGACCGAAAGATACAACGACCAAAAGACAGACAGACATATAGCCGTTTATATATTGAATTTAAATATAAAATTTTCGAAATATATAAGTATGGGGAGATAACTAATGTCATTTCCGGTCTCACCTTAATACGAAAATACACAACATGCTTAACTTTTGACGATTAAAAAAACCCGTAAAACTGTCTTATAACTACATGGATATGTGTCTGTGTGCATCATTGCTCATTATTTCTATATAAAAGCGCGCTTGTGTAAGTGTATGTCATTAATTTATTTATTATTTTATTTCTCTGGCCTTATGAAGAAAACAATATTATATTAATATTCTACTGGTTCAGCTGTGTAACAGAAAAAACTGGCCTTCAGTTCGTTTTTTTATTTTTTTCAACTTTTATCTCGGCGTTTTCGCGACTCTTTACATAAATAGAATATACCAAAGTGACTATCCAATCAGAAGGCGGTAAAAGCAGAGGAAATTATAAATTGATTAAATCGTAAAATGGGGATTGTCAGTAATTTCAAACGGAGAAAAAAATGGGTAGACAATAATCCATAAGCAATATAAGTAGGGTTAGGGTTAGGGTTTTTAAAAATGTTGTTCGGCTTTTGTTTGGTTCAAAAGCTCTGCTCATACTGCAAAATATATTTATTATATTTAACTTTTTTCTAAAATATTTATAAAAGCTGATTCGTTATTTTTTTGTTTTTTTTGTTTTGTTTTTTTCGGGGGGGTTGTTTTTCTTCGTCAAAGAGCTTTCCTTGCTTTATTTCTCTGCTATCTTTTTTCTGTTAAAATACCGCCTCTTTCTAATTTTGACGACGGATCATTTTGATTCGGCCTTTTCTGGCTTGTAACGTAATTCTGCGTTGGTAAAAGTCAACTGTAATATATTAATACGTGAAATCTGCATTTTGTTTATTTAATATTAGCATAAAACTATCTAATGTGTTTTACGTCATATTTAACAGATTAAGACAGTGGCGATGACCGCAGTTTCGGATCCTGCGAGACAATATAAGAACCTGCACAAAGAATATAAATATTCCTATACCAATTAATATAAATATTCATATCTTTCAAGTAAATTCAAGTACGTTCCCACATAAGTGAAGCTTTGTTTCGTAGAATGCAGTTTAAGGATTTCTCTTGACATGAAGTTTACTTACCTATAATTTTAGATGTGAGAAACTGAGATTTGAACATATTTAATGAAAAAAACATAAATTGACGAATGTTTCAAATAAGTTCGGGAGCTTCTTATCTCTATCCACATAATATGCATTTTGGTAAAAAAAAAAAACACATTTACGATATTACAGTTTTGTACAAAGAAAAACCAAAATTTAAAAAAAGATAACAGATCGTTTAATGTGTTAACCGGATATCAACCAGTGTCACAGAGCGCGGGCGCGCGTGTGGTAGCTATATGCAAATGCTGAGCTGTATGCGAAGATATCTCACGGCGAGGAAGAAAAGAAAAAAACTATACAAAGAACGTGTGCACAGACCGAGAAAGACGATCACGTTAGAGACGTAGGTGAAGTCACACGTGGCCGGAGAATGAGGAATAAATGTCTTTTCTTAAAACCTGAAATTGCGAGTTGAATTATTACTTGTCGTCTGTTCTTTGCAACGTACTTTGCTATAGCGTGTTGGATCCCGAATGTCTA
This sequence comes from Euprymna scolopes, assembly GCF_053919585.1. Taxonomy (NCBI): domain Eukaryota; kingdom Metazoa; phylum Mollusca; class Cephalopoda; order Sepiida; family Sepiolidae; genus Euprymna; species Euprymna scolopes. The sequence goes on from NC_136497.1 coordinate 24,511,966, forward strand.
CATGTTAAAACGTGTGTAAAACGTGTGAAACGTTACAATTGATATTTCATATGATATATCCACATTTTATGTAAAACGTGTTTAACGTTACAGGTGTTGCTAGACTATTAAGGATCTTTTCCGTCTTATATGAAATGCTCAACTCTGTCAACCGGCTAGTGATGTTAAGGTTTCATTACTAACATCTCAGTATTATATTTGCTAGTGTGGTTGGATGTAAAAGAGACTTTTGTTCTACTCTGAGTTGCATGCAACAAATTTATTGATCATTATTAAACGTTACCTTGGTATATTTTGTCAGTTAGAATATAGAGAGGGGGGGTCAGAAACATTTCATTTAGAGTTGTCCGGAAACAATAGCTGTAAATTACAGTATTGCAATTAAATCTCTTTGGAATATTTTCCTTCTGAATATCATTCTTCTTTTTTTTTTAATTACATTTTCACCCCAAACAAGGCACATTGCCACTTTGGTGTAGGGGGCTACTATCAGGGGCAGCAACTACTGGGGCATTATGTTGGGATTTGGGCAGCAAGATGTCGGTTCACATTGCACTTGAACTTCTGCATGTCAGTACAGTTAGGGAAGCAGGAACCTGGAATGGAATTCCAGAGTCTAGCGGTTCTGGGGAAGAAACTACTGGAGTAGAAAGATCTTTTACATCTAGGGATCTCTACTGTGTGGGGGTGGGATTTAGCTGCCTGTCGGGTTTGTCGAGGGTGTCTACGTCGTGCGGGCACAAGTGTCTGCAGTTCGTCAGAGCATTCACCATTAAAATACTTGTAGAACAGGCAGAGGGATGCAACGTTTCGTCGATGGGACAGAGGCTGAAGCTTAGATGCCAGTTCAGGGCCTATCAGATTGGCGACTCTTTTTTTAACCTTGTCTAGGAGCGAGAGACTAGTAGCAGATGCACCAGCCCAAATGTGACAACAATACTCCATACATGGGCGAATGGTGGCCTTATAGAGGTACAGGATACTTTCAGGTGTCAGTAGTTTTCTAGCACGGTAGAGAGAGCCTTTTATTGGAAAAGTGGGTGGGGTAGGAGGAACAAAAGTCTCCAGGATCAAGAATATCGTTATGTTTTATTCTATTGTGTTGTCTAGGCGCAATTAATATGAGATTACAGTATTACATTTAAAATGGATAGCTTACGTAAATGAAGAAGCGTTTCTTTTTGTTTTAACACATCAACACAAGAAAGAGGAATGGACAGTGAATGCGAGAGGGTGTAAGAGAATGATTAATGGCGGTTCAGAAAGAGAGACGGTAGAGGGGTAGCTAGAGTGAGAGGGAGAAGAGGTAGAAGTTTTAATATAAAGATGTTACACATAATATTCAAATTATATTTAGTTTTTTTTTTACACGGTGGTTCTAGGATACGGTTTTTTTCAAGTTACGATGTGAAATACGAATGTTTTTATATGGACTTATGTTACAGTATTTGCCCCGCCTTACGGTGTTATTTATAATGTTATTTGATTATATATGTGTATTATATATTGTACTGTATTTTGTTACTAATTTTTAATGTCGTATCACGGAGTTCTACTTAATATATATATATATATATATATATATATATATATATATATATATATCCTTTACGATAGATTTTAGATAATTTAAAGGATTGATATGACGTAGCACAGAAAAGTGAATCAAATCTCGATTAAAGAAAACGTCGCTTTATGATTGATGATTTAATCTGTATTGGATCGATGTCACAATATGCTTTCTTTGTCTTTTGTTTTCTACAAAATTAATCGGAAACAATCGTAGAATCGCATAATTTACTCGCAGAAGTCGGCCAATTCTTCCTCAGAATCTGTTTCTTTTATATCCATATCCGACATAATCCTGAAAGAATGCAATCTGGTTTTCGATACGAACAGAAAAATCATCGAACAATCCGATCGATTCTTCTCTTTCTCTTTCATTTTTTTAATCCCAACGTGTGTTTCTCTTCGCACTTTTTGACTCCACCGTCGGGTTCAATATATTTGATCCTGCCAAAGCCGAAATGTTATTTGAATACACACTGTCAATTTATTTTCCTTCCACTGAAAGGAAAAGTATGGCGCAAGGCCGGAAGGTTGGAAAAGTCGGCTACCCTGGAGGAACGGTATTCTGACTGGTATGTATGTCGGTGAATAAACTCATCAGCATTTCCCGGTAGGGGCGCCCCGTGCGATCATCAATGAAGTAATCACTTTGACAAAAACGAGGATGTAATCATTTCTATAGTTAAGCTATACCTCACTTTGACAAAGAAGAGGAGGTAGTGCGTAGGATAGAGTAACCTCCTTCGATCGAGCTCAACAAGCCTCACTACGACAATAGAGAAAAGATAATGCCTAGAATATTGTACCCTCTTGGACTAGGCTGAACTATACCTCACTTTAACAACAGAGATGAGGAGCGCCCCGTGCGATCATCAATGAAATAATCACTTCGATAAAAACGAGGAGGTAATGGCTCGTATAGTTAAACTATACCTCACTTTGATAAAGAAGATGAGGTAACATCTAGGATAGTACACTTCCTATGGCAGAGCTGAACTATGTCTCACTCCTACAAAAAAATAGATAATGTTTAGGAATAGTGCACATCTTATTACCGATAATGTTTAGGAATAGTGCACATCTTATTACAATTCACTTCGCAGGAGGTAATGCCTAGAATGGAGTACTTCAATGATCAATCGAACTATACCTTACTCCTGTAAAGAATTGTCAGCCGCCAGATTGTCAGAATTATTGCCTGTATTCAATTGCGCACAGGTAAATTACGTGCTATAACAGTGCGTATGCATTCAAAATCACGTTATTTGTTGACATACAAGATCAATACTCATCGACAAATAGGGATTAAAATTCTAAAGTGCTGGAAAGGGAGCTTTTTTGATTTTCCTTTAAATTCTTACATTATCACCTTATTCAATCAATATCACTGTAACGGGGTTTTCTGATGTCAGTATTTGCTCAGTAAATACATCAACGCGTGTTCATTTATTTTCGCGTCTTCTAAGGAACATGTTATTTATTTATTTATTTATTCTAGTACTTAAAGTGAACATGTCCCGTCATGAAAATGTCAAAAATATGAAAACTTTCAAAATGGCTCTAACATTGAAGGGATTATGACGAGCGAAAATGATGAATCCTATTTTTAATATTTTATTTCTTGCTTTCATTTCAAGACACGACAACTTCTTGTATATCGCTCTTATTTCAGTTTATTTTTAATATCTTTTCACACGCTAGATGGTTGATAATAATGAACTCATTTTAAGAAGATATCCATATTTATATGTGTGAACAATTTGAACCACCTATTATTATTATTATTATTATTATTATTATTATTATTATTATTATTTACTCACTAGGAGTATTCACACAAGCCATCATCAAAGATTGCTCTTTGAGAACAACTTGTGGTGTTCCCTGGAGTCTGAGTGACAACAAGTCTCTCCAGATTTCCAGTACTCTCCACCTCTTTCTATGACATTTACAAAAGAATTTGCGTTATCGCAACAGCTGCTTACCATTGATTTCTCGTATGCGGCGACCATTGGTCTTCACTTGAATTTGGGTAGTAAGCCTCTCTAAGATTCCAGTCCTTGCACTCCTCCAGCGGGGGGGGGGGCTAGCGCTTTCTCTCTTCAGTCTATCCATCCTCCTTGCTTCTCATTATTCGGTGTGGTGCCTGTTTATGGTGACACTCAGAGAAACAAAAAAAGGGGAGCAGTATTTTTCAATTATACAGTTTCAGTGTCCATGATTTCATGTCATGTTCCTTTGTGTTTGCATCTGCAGCCGTTTCTCTGTCCAGTTTTTGTGTAGTTCATGTGTGCTGTTAGTCTCCACATTAAAGGGTTTTCCTTAAAATTTCTGCAGTTTTCATTATTGAAATTCGTTGTATCTTCTCTGCCATCCCTCTGATTTAAATCTCTCCCATTCTTTTTTTCAAATTTTTTTTGCTATCGTTCCTAACGCTCATGCTATAAGTGGTGTTATCTGTACTTTCTTTATTTTCCAGATTCCTTTGAGCTCTCTGGCCAGTTCCGTGTATTTGTTCCGCTTTTCAGTCTTCTTGATCTTCACTGCGTTCTGCTGGAACGATAAAATTTACAATCTGGCAGGACTTTTCCTTCTTCTTAACTATTATGACATCCGGTCTTCTTGCTTGGATTGGTTTATTCGTTTCGATATCCATGCCCCATAGGGGCATGTGACTTTCATTTTCCAGTACTGCTGCCAGTTTGTATTTGTACCATTTGTCTGTGTGTTTAGGATGCAATTGTTTGCATAATTGTCATTGTTGCCACACCTGATCGTATCTATTTTTATATTTTATATTCTTTGGGGGCTAGTTTGTTACATTCACTTATTACGTGGTTTGTTGTTTCGTCTCTTTGTCCAGAGAGTCTGTCTTTGTTATTTTCTTGTGTCTTGTCGATTCTTGTTTTGATGTAGTTGGTTCTAATTGCGTTATTTTGCGCAGCTGTTATTAGTGATTCGTTTTTCCTGTTAAGCTTTTCTTTTTGTAGCCATTTCCAAGTGTTTTCATTTGTCTCTTCTTTTGTAACCCTTATGAATCGTCCACATAGCTGCTTCTCTTCACATTTTTATTTCCTTGTCTTATTCCTCGTATCTTTTTCTATTTTGTTTGTTTCTTCGTGTCTTTCGCTGCAGTAATTATTATTTCGGTGTTCTGCACTATGTATTTTTTTTTAACTTTTTTGTGTTATTTACACAGTCTTCTATACATACCAGACTACTTCCTCCGTCTTTCCTTTTCACATATAGTCGGTCAGTATCATCCTTCAGGTGTAGCATACTGTGCATCGTCATGAGTTTCCTGGTCTTCTGGTCGAGATTCCTTAGTTCTTCTTTGTTCCAGCTTATAAATGATCCAGAGTAGCTTATTAGTGACACTGCCCACGTGTTTATTCCTTTAATTAGGTTTCGACTATTTACTTTGGTTACGAGGAGTTTTTTTGTTATTCTTAGGTATTCTTGACCTATTTTCTCTTTCATTTCCGCTGCTTTGATGGTGTCTGCTTCTAACACTTCCAAGTATTTTTAGCTATCATGTTCACCTAGTGTCGTCAACTCTGTTTTATTGGGCAATACTATACCTTCAGTTGCTTCTAGTTTTTCCCCTTCTCATGATAAGCGGTGCGAACTTTTCCATGCCAAATTCCATTCGGATATCATGGCAAAAGATTCTGGTCGTGTTTATTAGTGTTTCTAGTTCTGTCTTTGTTTTTGCAAACAGTTTCAGGTCATCCATGTACATTGGGTAGTTCATTCTTTTTTCTGTGTTAGTGGACTTGTAACTGGCTTGGCATTTTCAGGAGCATTATGGCTATAATGAACAGTAATAGTAATAGGAAATAACCTTGGAAGATCCCTCTTTGTATTTTGAGTCCAGTTTTGTATTGTGCATCAGATGTAAGTCCAAGTCTCCATGTTTTTCATTGCATTTTCTATCAGGTTGGTTATATTACCTGGTATTTTGTACATTATCAAGCATTCTATTATCCATTCTTGTAGGATTCTATCATATGATTTCTTATAGTCTATCCATGCCATGGCTAGGTTCTTTTTCCTACTTTTGCCCCCTGTTTAGAATCCTTTGGTTGTATGTTCCTCTTTTTCTTTTCTGTTCCTCTGGATAAGTCAGCGGTTATGAAGGGACTGATACATTTGTTCTCTCAGCTGTACAGTAAGTATTTTCCACATTGTTTGTAAACAGGTTATAGGTCAGTAATTGCTGGAGGATGGACCCTTTTCCTGTGTGTGTTTTTTTTTGTTTTGTTTTGTTTTTGTTTTTGTTTTTTTTGTTGTTTTTGTTTTTTGTTTTTGCAGTAGTGTGGTTCTACCTTTGGTCATCCATTCTGGTACATGTGCTTCGTGGATTCATCTTTCTAGTTGCTGAACGAGCTTTTTATGTAGTGTTTTGAATTTCTTAAACCAATAGGTATGTATTTCGTCATGACCTGGTGCTCTCTAGTTGGCCATTTTTCGTAGGGTTGTCTTCGGAGTTTCCTTGCTGATTTCATTTTCTCTTTCTTCTTCGATTTGCTATGACTCTTCTTTCACTTCTTTCAACCATTCTGATTTTCTGCTATGATCCTTCATTCTATCTATTTCTGTCTCTAATAGCGTTTTTTTTTTCTGTCGGGACCGGTTGTTCTGTTTTTGTTTTTCTCCATTTTAGTAGAATTAGCTTCCGTTATTTTCAAAGGTCCTGCTTTGTTTGCACTGTTCCGATTTGTATCAGTATCGTCTTAATCTTCTTTTTCTACTATTTTTTTTTCCTTTATTTTTTCCTGTTTCTTGCTGAGCCTCTCCTCGCTGGTTGGATTTCTACTTTTCCAACCTTGGGCTTTGGCTTCTTTCTTTTGTTTGTTGATCAGGGTTTCCAGCTTCAATTCCGATCCAGGTTTTGTTGGTCCTCTTTTTTTCTCATTTTTTTTTCCTTTAACTTCATACTTACCGTCTTGGAACCTGCATAGATTAAATTGTTTATTATTATTATTATTATTATTATTATTATTATTATTATTATTATTATTATTGTTGTTGTTGTTGTTGTTATTGTTATTAGTAGTATTAGTAGTAGAAGTATTATTATTATTATTATCTTTATTATTATCATTATCATTATTGTGGCACTATTTCCTTGTGCCACTGTTTCTAACACACTCTGCAGCATGGACGGGTGGTAAATTGTCCATGAGCGTAGAGATACAAAGAAACCCCTTCCCATAATCCCCTTGCTATCTTTCTGTCTCTTTCCTGCACGACCACCATGATGTGAGAACGCATATTTTGTCTCTCCGTAAATGAGGGGGGCACCCCCTCCCTCAACACTAGTTAGGGTAGGTTAGTTAGCTTTGAAAAGCCTATTGTAAAAATTAATTGTAAATTGTTTTTTTTTTTTGTAATATATATTGTATCTCTGATGTAAAATAAAATAGTTAGTTATACCTTTGTATATTACAATTGTGTCGCGTGTCATTTTTCTTGTGTCTGCCATGAATGCCTTCATAAATGTCTGAAGTCGAAAGGCGGCCCTGAGGACAGGGAGATCAAGATTCCCACCAGAATGCCACCAGGGTGAAGAGATCATCTTGAGAAAAGAAAGCAGCCACACCCAGATCCAACATCTCAGGTATGATTTTCTTCTTGTTACTCAGACCCTAATGACTGGCCCATCTTCATGTCTTCATGAGACCGCTTTAAGACATTTACTATAACACGTCTGTCGGTCACACCCCAGTGACCGGCCGATAGTGGTATAAATGGTTGCCTTAAGACGCAGGATTGACCCTGGTTAATTACCAGACGGATCTCGTCGCATCTGTGTCGCAGTATAAATGATGCACTATGACCAAGACATATTGTTTCCCAGCATGGAAATAATTTCGACTCTTAAACCCACGGCACAACCAAAAATAACGACCACTAGACGAATCGAATAAAAAAAAAATGGTCCACGGTCTTTAAAAACGGAAAAAACTATTTCTGGCAAAATTTAAAAAAAAATGGCAGACCAGTACACACGCGCACAAAAAAAAAAAAACGCACTCAAAAAGGAAAATTCAGAACCTGAACAAAAAATTGTCTTGCACCTACAAAAAAAAAAACAGTTTACAAAAGATCGATAAAAAAAAAAAGAGTATTGAAAGTAACCCTTCGAACAAAAAAGTAAGAAATGTGTCCCACACACAAAAAAAAAAAACAGAGATGAGAAAAAAGTGTCTCTAGAATATGCAATATCTCTTTCTCTCTCACGCTTTCTCTCTTTCTGTCTCTCTCAAGATATATATCTATATGTGTGTATATCTATGCATCTTGTTATTACATAAAAGAAAAAAATCCTTCAAACACGAAGCTCGAAAAATAAATTTAAAAAAGAAAAAAAAAAGGAAAGAAAATAAAGGATACCTAACATTTTTTATCTGATCTTTATTTCAGGCTTATAAAAATATAGGACTTTTTAAAAAAAAAAAATTCTTTTGACTTTGCAAGTGTTAGATTCAGATTTGAAAAAATAGAACTTTTACATTACATTTTATTCCATGAACAGTTGATGTGTTTATTTTTCAGGTTAGGTAACAGTAAAGCTGAAACATAAGGGGACATTTTTTTTGAATTGATAATGTTTCTTTTATTGATGTTTTGTCTGTTTAAAAAGAAAAAAAAATGTTACTGGTAAAAAAAAAATTGGGGTTAGATAATATGAAAGTTTTGTGTTAGAATGTATTTTACAAAATTGTTCCAAATAAGATTGTTTTTCTATTTTCTTCTTTTTTTTTTTTAAACTCGTGGAAATGTTTAATGTCTACCTGTCACTCATTTTTTAAAACAATGGCCGCACATGGGAAAGATAAGCGAAGATGACCTCGTCATGGTGTTTGCGAGGGTGTTGAGGAATGGGTGGTAGAACAATGCTATCTGCCTCTCTCTCTCTCTCTTCTTCTTCTCTCTATCTTTCTCTCTCTCTCATTCCCTTACCCTTTTAGGGTCTATGAGGACGAGAGAGAAAATTGTCGAAGATTTTTTTTTTTGTTATTACGTAATGATATCATGAGGGTGGTAGGGTGTGTAATGGCATCGCTCTGTCTCTATCCCCTTCTTTTCCCCCTCAGTCTCTTTCTCTACTCTTGCGTTTTAATGATTGTATAGCTAAACCCCCATGGCTGATTGCAGGAGGGCATATAATAACGAATTAACTTGGAGTTTTTTAAAATTTTTCTACCAAGTTTGAAGAACAAAATTATTTATGCTTCGTTAAATTACATTAAATGATGTCTTCAATTGGTTTTTATTAAAAATAAAAACTGAGACGATTATTCAAACAGCACTTAAAGTACTTTTTTGAAGTCTTCGAGTGTTTGGAAAAGCCAACTGTTACATGATTACGTTAATTTTTTAAGAGTTCTCTGAAATGTTCATAGTTTTTCTTAAAGAAAAATTACGCTATTACATTTCGAATATTCTCTGAATTTTTAATAATTTCTAAGGAAATATTGTTTGACTAACGAAAGAGATTTTCCTGAACTCTAGATGATTTTTAAGGAAGAATTATTCGAGCGAATTCTTTATTTGAAGGTTTATTTGAAATTGGACCGTATGATAGGGGTCCCTGAAATATTGACTGAGGAGTATATACATAAAATTGAATTAATTCTTAAGAAAAAAAAAGATTTCCTCAGTCTAGAAAGATCTCTCTTTAATTGAAATTTTAATTTTTTCGAGCTTTTAACTATACAGAACTGGTTGTTAACTAATGTAACTCCCAGGTGTGGCGGGAGTTTATTAATTCGAAATAATCCTTGTGAGTGAGTTTAGGAAAAGAGTTGCTTTTAAATAATAAAATAATTACTTGGAAAATAAAGTTAATTAACATGAAAAGTTTCTGAATTCGAAATGACCTAGATAATGGTCTAAAAGAAGAAATGATTTTTAAGAATCAATTAAATAACTTTAAATGTACACTGAATTTTAAAAATAATAATTACGAAATGAAAAAGTTTTGGGATGTCTCTGAATCTCATTGTGAAGGGTAAATTGATTCAAAATGAATTTTCTATGATCTTTTCGGAAGATTAATTTTAATAATGAACCAAATGTTTGGAATAATTTTTGAATTGTATTACGAAAAATGGGTCTATTCGAAGTTTATGACCTTTTGAGAAGATTGGTTTTTATAATAATAAATGAATTACTTTGGAAAGAAGTTAATTAACATAAATTGATTTTAACGATGAACCAAAATACTTGAAATAATTTTTAAATTTTGGAATTAAATTTTAATGGTCTTTTGTAAATCAAGTTTTGAAAAAATACATATACTTTTTAAATGTACCCTGAAATTTGGGAAAAAGTTAATTATGAATGTAATAACTGAAATGCGTTTGCATTGTGTAAAAAAATTCTAATTGTGACCGAGGTGCTCTGAAATGATTTTTTAAAAATGTTTTCTTTTTAAGAAAAAAAAATTGTTAACACCCTATTTCATTGATTTAATGTATACCAGGTTTCTGAATTGTTTATTTTTGGAAATTTTTTTCCCCCTAATTGAGTATTCTAACTCATGAAGGCTGAGTGCCCTTCTTAGTTAATTCTTTATATAATTAATAAATATTCCGTGGTGGATAGTTTTTATTGGTCGCTCGGCGGCAGACTCCTTGCTCTAACAGAATTAATTGGATTAGAACCTCTGAAGACCAAGGTTTTACTAAATCCATATAGGTCGGCGTGATGAGGTCACGTAACCCCGACTTATCTAAAATACATTATACTGGTTGCTGAAGAGAGCGTAAGTCCAGTAACTGAAGTAATAACTTGGAATACATATAGGTCGGCGTGATGAGGTCACGTAACTCCGACTTGGTTAAAATACATTATACTGGTTGCTGAAGGGAGCGTAAATCCAGTTACGAAAATAATGTTATGCAGACTAAATTAAAAAACGTATAGGTCGGCGTGATAAACTCACGTAGAATCCGGCTTAGTGAAATACGTATAGGTCGGCGTGATAAACTCACGTAGAATCCGGCTTAGTGAAATACGTATAAGTCGGCGTGATAAACTCACGTAGAATCCGGCTTAGTGAAATACGTATAGGTCGGCGTGATAAACTCACGTAGAATCCGGCTTAGTCAAATACGTATAGGTCGGCGTGATAAACTCACGTAGAATCCGGCTTAGTGAAATACGTATAAGTCGGCGTGATAAACTCACGTAGAATCCGGCTTAGTGAAATACGTATAGGTCGGCGTGATAAACTCACGTAGAATCCGGCTTAGTCAAATACGTATAGGTCGGCGTGATAAACTCACGTAGAATCCGGCTTAGTGAAATACGTATAGGTCGGCGTGATAAACTCACGTACAATCCGGCTTAGTGAAATACGTATAGGTCGGCGTGATAGACTCACGTACAATCCGGCTTAGTCAAATACGTATAGGTCGGCGTGATGAACTCACGTAAAATCCGGCTTTGTTAAAAAATATTATAATGGTTGCTTAAGAAAGTGTAAATCCAGTAACTGAAATCATGAGGTCATTGCCTCGATGGAGGGCGAGGATGATTACCCTCTCTGGTATTTGAAGCAGTATACCAGTCTACCAGGAGCCTGGTGGAAAAAAATAACTTGCTTCACTGAGTTCCTGATGGAACGTAGAGCATGGAGACATTGATTGCTGACGGCCGGTTGACGCACCATTCACGGAAAATTAGGGACTTCTGAAATTTATGAATGCTCATAAATTTCGGATAGCATAGGGAGGGATGTGGCACTATTTCCTTGTGCCACTGTTTCTAACACACTCTGCAGCATGGACGGGTGGTAAATTGTCCATGAGCGTAGAGATACAAAGAAACCCCTTCCCATAATCCCCTTGCTATCTTTCTGTCTCTTTCCTGCACGACCACCATGATGTGAGAACGCATATTTTGTCTCTCCGTAAATGAGGGGGGCACCCCCTCCCTCAACACTAGTTAGGGTAGGTTAGTTAGCTTTGAAAAGCCTATTGTAAAAATTAATTGTAAATTGTTTTTTTTTTTTGTAATATATATTGTATCTCTGATGTAAAATAAAATAGTTAGTTATACCTTTGTATATTACAATTGTGTCGCGTGTCATTTTTCTTGTGTCTGCCATGAATGCCTTCATAAATGTCTGAAGTCGAAAGGCGGCCCTGAGGACAGGGAGATCAAGATTCCCACCAGAATGCCACCAGGGTGAAGAGATCATCTTGAGAAAAGAAAGCAGCCACACCCAGATCCAACATCTCAGGTATGATTTTCTTCTTGTTACTCAGACCCTAATGACTGGCCCATCTTCATGTCTTCATGAGACCGCTTTAAGACATTTACTATAACACGTCTGTCGGTCACACCCCAGTGACCGGCCGATAGTGGTATATTATCCTTATCCTTATTATTATTATTGTTGTTGTTGTTGTGTTTGTTGTTGCTGTTATTGTTATTATTATTATTAGTAGTAGTATCATTATTATTATTAGCATTATCATTATCATCATTATTATTATTATTATTATCATTATCCTTATCCTTATCATTATCATTATTATTAATTATTATTATTATTATTATTATTATTATTATTGTTGTTGTTGTTATTGTTATTATTAGTAGTAGTATTAGTAGTAGAAGTAGTATCATTATTATTATTATCTTTATTATTATCATTATCATTATCCTTATCCTTATTATTATTATTATTATTATTAATATTATTATTATTATTATTGTTATTATTATTATTAGTAGTAGTAGTAGTAGTATCATTATTATTATTATTATTATTATTATTATTATTATTATCATCATTACCCTTATCATTATTATTATTATTATTATTATTATTATTATTATTATTTGCGTGTCTTTGAAGCACGTGGTCATACAAGAGTTTCCTATTTTTTTGGACAATCATTTGCATAATTGTTGTAATCTACAAGATCTTTCACGCTACACCTATTCGGCAGTAGAGGGCAGAAAAGAACTCTTCCTGTTCACATTCGCAGATGATTGGCTCACTACTACTGTAATGTACAAAAGCGGCACTTAACCTATGAAGGTTGAACGAACTTCCTCCAAGGAGGAAGTTTCATGGGACTATGAATTCCATAAGCAGTCCTCGGTCGCACGTATATCCACGTCAAGGAGGGGGGACGTTATGTTTTTACAACTCCTACAGGCAGCGCCTGCTTTCCTAAATGCTTGCCCATCTGGTTCAACGTCGCTTAACTCCGGCGATTCAACGAGAACCAGCGTGTCAACGTGATTATGCCGTATCGAATCAGTCTGCAAATCCCACCCAGTCATCGCAACTTGTTACCACCTCATTCCCTTTCTCGGTTGTTTTTTCAGTTGATGGTGCTCCATTAGAGCAAGGGGTTTTCTGAACCGGAAGCGGTGGCTTCAGGAAGATGTAGGACTCCCATCTTAGTATAAGTGTTGAGTTTTCCCCCGGATTTCCATTCCCACATCATATGACCAATCCATACAGTTTTCCCGGATCTCCATTCCCACATCATATGACCAATCCAACGAACTACGTGTGTCGATAATCACACATAAACGTTAAAAGTTCATAATTAAACGACCTTTCGATATTGTTTTTTTTTTTTTACTTTTTAGTTGTAGTTCATGTCTGTTTGTCTGCTTTTCATAAATTCCTTCTATGGATTTTAAGATAGACTCTCATAGTCACAGGCTGCTATATAAGTATATTTCATTTTGATAAAAATGGAGAATATTATATCGTGAGGTCTACGCTCGTGCCCGACATCTGCAGTTGGTTTGGAAACAAAAATGTAGTAGGCAAAACAAAAAAAAATACAACTAAAAACAGACGGAACAAAAGCTCGCTTCTCGCAGACACGTGGGTCGTAACAAGCACAATCTACTCGCCAGACTCACCTACACACAATGTGCAGAACGCCCCCTCTCCTTTCCAGTGTCCTGCCTTTATAGCGGCCGGGAACGACATATTTGCATAATCTCGCGAGAGCAGTTATTTATGTATTTATTGATTTATATCTGAACAATCATTTGGAAAAAAACAATAGTAATACGATGATTTGTAAGTGAAATGCTGCCTACATTTGTCTGTTTTTTTTTAATTTTTTGCTGTTGTTTTTTATTGTTTATGACAGTTATTGGCCCAGAATCATGACGTATAATTGTGTCACATACTTTTGCTAATGCACTGTTTACTATACCACTGAGTTTTTCTTGATTATCACCCGCCTGTAAGGCTACAAACTAAGTGTGCACAATTGGCGTTTGAAGCACGAACGTTAATGTAAGAATCACTTGAATAATGTGGGTCTCTTTCAAGTATAAGTTATCTGCTGTTTCCCCTAACTGTTAGCCACCTAAGTGGCAGCTAAATAATCATGAACTCATTAGCCAATCCACTTTCAATTTAATTACTAGACTGATTATCGAAATGTAATTATGCTTAGAACAATGATCCTGAACGTTTCAACGTATGAATCCTATTTATTATAGATTTCCAGATTGTTTGGCACAAATCAGACATTCTAAATTATTACATGTGTATAGATAATTCATAGTTGGCTGACGTCACTGAAGCATACTTCACCAAGCAACGTCTGACAGCGTTTTCTTTCTTTCTTTCTCCGTGGGTTTAGTATCAAGTGGAATTTCCATGGGCATTGTTCCTTTCCAAGAACTTCTGATCTATTGAATACATTACTACGGAATTGCATTTTTACGACCTACAACATGGCTGCCTTCAAATAATATTGTGAACAACTACGTATTATAAACAATCGTCAAAAGTAATCAAATTTTGTTCATTATAGTAATCATTTTCAATCCTCTTGCAATCATTGTCGCTATTCAACTATCAATCTATCGATATGATTAATTCTAATTCTTTGGTGGCTGTTAGCCTTGATAAGTTGTGCCATAAAAAATAATCTTCTTCAAACTGTTCTCGTAGAATGGTCGGTTGTTATTCTTTTTTTAATATCTAAAATCTTATATTCTTTTAATCTCTAATTTTTTAATCGTTTCTTCAGTCTAAAACTTTTTTCAACATCAAAAATTTTCTTTCTATTTTTTTAATATCTAAAATTCTATTTTTGACATCTAAAACTTTATATTTTTTATATCTAAAACCTTATATTCTTTTTCAATCTCTAAACTTTTTATCAATTTCAATTTCTAGAACTTTTCATTTTTAACTTCTAAAAAAATTATTATTTTTTAATTTTCTGTATTCTACTTTGACTTCTAAATCTTGTTATTTTTAACCTCTAAAATTAAACTATAGCATAGTAGGATTAAAACAATAAAAAACTTATTTTTATTGACATAATGGGATTACAACAAAACATAAAAATACTTAATCCTAATTCGTTCTCATGACTTCCGGTCCAGCGTCCATAATCGCAGGATCGGGAGAGAAAAACAAAACAAATCGCAGATATATGCGAATACGAAGTGAATTTTATTGTTAAAAACTTACTTTGTATACTAAATTAAAAAAAAATCATTGTGTATTTCTTTTATTCGTACTAAGATAAAAGGAGAAAAAATAATGTCAAAACATAAAACACACAAATGCATTTCTTTCTTACAACTTCCGGTTAGCTTTCCATAATTAACTATTCCAGAAAAACAGGATCGTTCTTGTCAAATAACAGCCTTAAAATAATTTAATTTTCATACAAATAAATATTCATTGTTATAATTCTTTACAACTCTTCTACTTTAAAATGAACCATGTTTTTAAAATGATTTTTTTACAAAAACTTTATATACGAATGGCAAAACTATTACTTCTTTCAATGTAGAGGAAACTTTATCGTGTTCATGATAAAAATGTCAATCCCGTAGAATGATGAACGCATAGAGAAACATCCAATAATTAGTTTCGCGTTCTTTTTCCTGCTAATGTGATATCCTGTTTTGACAAAGACATTTCTTTTAGTTGTTAGTTTTAATTCTATTTTTATAATTTAAAGATCGTAATTAAATTAATCAATCGGCTTTATTGGAGAAAAAACGTAGACAAGCGCATCATATTAATCAGATAAAATAGTTTCGAATCGATGTTTTCATTTGCGGCAGCTGTACGCCTCCAATTCATTAGGTTAAAATAGTTGGTATTCTAATGGTCATAAAATTTTGAAGTAAACCAGAAAATTCCCGGGAAACGCCGGATAAGGACAGTTAGTTGATTATATAATAATATTCATTTCATCCAACGTGCCTGTTTTGCGACATATAAACGGTTTAAGGATTTATTCAATGCTGAAACAATATTTATTACAGACTATATATTGTCTACAACTGGATGAACACAAGTTGTTAAATAATAATTGATGGGAAAATGTGACTTCATACCTTTTACATTTTTTTACACGGTGGTCACCACTTATCAAGGCCCGGAAGCCACTCAGGGATAAGGGTTATTGCATGTACAGTACGTTAGTGTGGAGATTTGATGAAGTGTTTACTTAAGGGGGCGGTTCATTAGGAATTTGTTAACGTTTGACTTGAACACATCCAAGTTGTAGTCAGGTGGGAAACGGGCAGACGGAACAGAGTTCCACAGGCGTGCAGTTCTAAGAAAGAAGCTTTGTTCATGGAATCCACGTTTTGATTTAGGCACAGATAAAGAGTGGGGGAAATTTTTCACAGTGGATTTAGCTAGACGGGTGTTTTTCGTGAAAGACTGGCGAGGGGGGACCAGAGATTAGAGTTCAGACGAGCACTTGCCATGGAAATAACGATAAAACAAGGATAGGCTCGCAACGTCTCTTCTGTGGGAGAGAGGTTGCAGGGTAGAGAAAAGGGCATCCCCTACTAAGCCACGAAGTCTATTTTGTACTCTGTCAAGGCAGGATAGGCTGTTTTTAGCAGCTCCTGCCCAGATATGGCAGCAGTATTCCATCCTTGGACGTACTTGGCTTTTATATAGATAGAGAATTGCATCAGTAGTGAGATATCTTCTGGAGCGGTAGAAGGATCCCACCATCTTTCCAGCGACCTTGGCAACAGACTTGATGTATATGTTCCATTTCAGATCAGGAGTAAAGAACAAACCCAGAAGCTTGTCAAAACACGGGGCTTCTCCTAGACGAGAGCCATCCATTTCAATTGATGCCAGATGGGGATCAGAGCGTTGATGATGTAAAGATAGGAGTTTGGTTTTAGATGCATTAAAGGTAACCAGCCACGACTTCCCCCACTGAAGCACGCGCTCGAGATCAGAGGAGAGAGAATCAGAGAGAACTTTGTCATTTACAGCCTTTGATGTGTTGCCGTAGATGGTCGTGTCATCAACATAGATGTCAACGAATGATTTAAGTATGTGTTTAGGGAGGTCATTGATGTAGATCAGGAAGAGAGTTGGGCCCAGGATTGACCCTTGAGGGACTCCGGCATTAATACTGCAGACCTCTGATTTTTGTCCATCTACCACTACTCTCATGAGCCTATCGGAGAGAAATGATTTTTTTACAAAGGAGTCACCACTCATCAAAGCATGGAGGCCACTCGAGGATAAGGGTTAATGAGCGTACGGTAGTCAATGGGTCAATATCGTAGTAATCGATAGTAGTGGAAATTTAGTAAGGGGAATGGCTCATCAAGAATTTGTTTACGTTGGACTTGAAGACGACCATATTGTAGTCAGTTGGAAAGCAGAGAAACCGAAAACAGAGTTCCAAAGGCATGCAGTTCTGAAAAAGAAGTTTTATTCATGGATTCTCTCTCTCTCTCTCTCTCTCTCTCTCTCTCTCTCTCTCTCTCTCTCTCTCTCTCTCTCTCTCTGCTTGTGTTTTTATTTATCTTTCTTGGTTTTTTTTTTTCATTTTTTTCATTTTTTTTACTCTTACTTGGGTGGGGGTGAGGGGCCCATTGGTACTCAACACAAGCAGAGAGAGAGAGAGAGAGAGAAAACATAACATAGCAATGACCACAGCCCAATAAAACAGTAATAAAAATTGAACGTACGAATGAAAAGTAGATTCATTTACACGTTTCCACCTCTCGAAAACATTTCACATGAACTACGAAAATGTTCTTTTACATCTTTAACACATCTTGAATATATTCTAAGCATTTTAAATAATTTCTGAAGAGGACACATCACAGAACGTCTGAAACGCGTTAAAAACGATTTCAACAATTTAAAAACATTATTACAATGATCTAAACATAATTTTCAATGAAAAAGCAAGACACGGAATAAGAAAATAATGTTAAAAAATACATATTGTTGGTGACCACCCCCTTATTTAAATATACATCTTTCTCTCGTTGGAATTTCTTAACCCATTTTATATATATATATATATATATATATATATATATATATATATACAGTTGTGCGCAAAAATATTCGACCCCTGTCTAAATTTTCTTGTTTCGTTGAATCCATACTTCAAAAATCTTCATAACGCCTTTTAACGGCTAATTATGAATAAATTGTATATTTTTCAACAATAAATGAGGAAAAGTAATTCGAGATTAATAATATATATCAATTTATTTACAAAAAATATAAATATGGATGTTGCAAAAATATTCGACCCCTTTAATTTAAAGTTTAAATAAAAGCGTCATTAAGTTTATTATTTTAGTCGGACCTTGTATTTATTTCCTATAAATAATATTTATGACTCTACTGAATCTAAAATCAGTTCAAATTGAACTTCAATGCCATATTGAATGATTGAATAATTGTTTCAAGTAAAAAAAAAATCTTTTTCAACGTCAACAAATCTGCAACTATGACAAAGACCAAAGAGTACTCTGAAAACATTAAAAAGAAAGTAATCGATGCCTACCAGTCTGGAGAAGTTTATAAAAAAAATTCCAAACGTTTTTCTATACCACGGTCGACTATTATGTCCATTATCAAAAAATGGAAAGTAAAAGGGACTGTATCAAGTCTTCCAAGATCAGGTCGTCCAAGAAAAATTACGACACGTGGGACTAGGAAAATTGTTAGACAAGTTTCAATAGACTCTAAATCTAACCTAAATGACGTGCAGAACGATTTGAAGAATGCTGGCTCAGATGTACACTTGTCAACTATTCGTAGGGCATTAAATCTGCCGGATTGCATGGACGTATTGCCAGAAGGAAGCCCTTACTTTCCAAAGCTCATCAAAAGGCTCGATTAAATTTTGCAAAAAAGTTTCTAGAAATGCCTATTGATTACTGGAATAATATAATTTGGTCAGACGAAACGAAAGTGGAACTATTTGGACGCAACCAGCAACGCTATGTTTGGCGAAAAGAAAATACTGCTTATAATGTGAAGAATACCGTTCCAACCGTTAAGCATGAAGGTGGATCAATCATGGTGTGAGGCTGTTTCAGTATAAATGGAACTAGAAGATTAACCATAATCGATGGAAGAATGGATTCAGTAAAATATCAGTCCATACTGAAAGAAAATATTGTTCCGTCTGCGAACCAGTTGGGCATGGAAAGAGGTATACCTTTCAACAGGACAACGATCCTAAACACACTTCAAAGAGCACTAAGGCATGGTTAAAGAATAATAAGGTGAAAGTTCTAGAATGGCCTTCCCAGTCTCCAGACCTAAATCCGATTGAGCACTTATGGCATGATTTAAAAATTGCGGTACATAAAAGAAAACCATCTAATTTGATTGAATTAAAACAGTACTGTCAAGAAGAGTGGCTTAAAATTCCAGTGGACAGATGTAGAAGTCTCGTTAGATGTTATAGGAAACGTTTACTTGCAGTAATCAAGGTCAAATGGGCTTCAACCAAGTATAAAATGAAAAGGGGTCGAATACTTTTGCAACATCCATATTTTTATTTTTGTAAATAAATTTATTTATATTATCAAGCACTAATTACTTTTTATTATTTTTTTGTTGAAAACTGTACAGTTTATTCGAACTTAGTCGTTAAAGAAGGTTTTAAAGATTATTGAAGTATCCATTCAAAGAAATAAGACAATTTTGATAGGGGTCGAATACTTTTGCGCACAACTGTATATATGCTAGCAGGGTGCCAGGCGTTTGCTGGTCATAAAATAAGTTTAAATATGATGTTTAAATTCATGCAGATTTCGTATTTATTATTATAGAGCCAATTTTCTATTGATTATTATATTGTACCCAATATGGTAGTGATTTCAAAAGTAAAATGTATATATATATATCTATATATATATATACATATATATATATATATATATATATATATATATATAAGTTTACTTGAAGCATTGCTGGTAAAGAAATACGTGGAAAGGCCAAAAAACGAAATAAAAGGAAGGACAAACAAATAAATAGACGGGTATGTTCGAGTAGAGAAATGTCTAATTATTTATTCATTTATTAATCCTCTTCTCACTATTCACCAGCAAACCAAGTCGCTTGCATATCCAAATACATAAAGTCTGTTAGTGGTATAGAACTTTGTTTAATTTCGGGAGAAACACCACCTGTTCAAAAAGAAAACAAGTTTATTATCCTAGATGGTGAAAGTGACCAGGACCGCAGCAAGATGTGGTTAGTTAATTGTGTAGGTAACTGAGGATATTTTTTTATTCATTATTACTATTTGGTTATATTTTATTATTTGTCATGTTATTTATTTATTTATTTAATTATTTTTATTAGAAAATATTTTTATGGCTAAATTTATTATCCTTTTATGATAATGTATTTTGTTTATTTATTCATTTTTTATACTAGCGATGCCGCCAAGATTTTTATTTTATTTATTTTTTATTTTTTATAGCACCACAGTCACATTTGGGTAATTTATGGTGTAACGGAGGTAACTGTACTTTACTTTTTATATTTATGTACCAGCACAGATGTGGCAATAATACCTCATCCATATGCGAATTGTATCTTTTTAGAAGTACAGAATACTCTCAGGTGTGAGTAGTTTTCTAGTATGATAGAGGGAGCCAACCTTTCTGGCAGCAGCCTTCGCAATGTCCTCGATGCATTTGTTCCAGTTCATATTTCCTGTGAATATTAAGCCGAGGAGTTTGAAGGACGAATTTTGAGGTAGAGAGTTATTTGTCATAGATAACGGTGGTTGGAGAAGCTTCTGGTAATTGTTAGAGAGCAGCTTAGTCTTACTAGCATTAAATGTTATCATTTATTTACAGCCCCATTAAATGTTACCTTTCATTTACGGCCCCATTCCACTTCTCTGTCTCTTTACTTGGATGGGTTTATCTGTTTGTATATCCATGTTCCATAGGATTTTATGACTTTCATTGTCAAGTACTTCTGCCGGTTTGGTGGTGTACCATTTGTCTGCGTGCTCAATATGCAGTTGTCTGCATCCCCCACTTGATTTTCTCTCTTGTTATGTTCATTTTGGGCTAGTTTGCTGCATTCACTTATTATGTGGTTTATTGTTTCGTCTCTTTGTTCACAGAGTCTGCATTTACTGTTTCCTTGTGTCTTTTTTATCCTTGCTTTGATGTGGTTGGTTCTTATTGCATTATCTTATGCGGCTGTTATTAGGGATTAAGTTACTGTTTAGGGTTTCTTTTTGAAGCCATCTCTAAGTGTTTTCGTTAGCTTCATCTTTTGTCATCCTTATAAACGTAAATGTAGCTGTTCGTCTTCTTTTTTTTCTTTTCTCGTCTTATCACTCGTCTATTCCTTTTCTTTTTTTGTTTTGTTTTTCAGCGTTTTTTTTTGTTTTATTTTGTTTTGTTTTGTTTTGTTTTTTTGCTGCTGTAATTATGCTTTCGATATTCTGCATTCTGTATTTTTCTAATTCTTTTTTGTGAATATCATTTACAAAGTTTTCTATACAAATCAGCCATCTTTCTGTCTTTTCACGGAGTCGGTCAGTATCATCCTTTGGGTAATGCATTATGAATAGTCATGAGATTTCATGGCCTTGTGGCCGAGATGCCACAGTACTAATAATAATGCCTGTGTCTTTATACCTTTTAATTAGGTTTTTTTACTATATTGTTTAGTTTTGAGGAGTTTTCTTGTTCTTCTGGGGTATTACTTTCCAATTTTCTCTTTTCTTTCTGTTGATTTGATGGTGTCTGTTTTCAAAACTCCCAAATATCTGTAGCTATCAGGTTCACCTAATGCACTCATCTCTGTTTGGTTGGCTAGTTCCATAACTTTCGTTGCTTCCAGTTTTCCCCTTCTCATAATCAGCAGTATGCACTTTTCCATACTGAATTCCATTCGGATATACTAGTTTAAAATTTTGGTTGAGTTTATTAACGTCTCTAGTTCCTTTTTCGTTTTTGCAAACAGTTTTAGGCCATCCATGTATATGAGGTAGTTCATTTTTTCAATCTATATTAGTGAACTTGTATCCGACTTGTCATTTTCTTAGTATATTGTTAAGAGACGTCATGGTTATGATTAATAGTAGCGGTTATAGGAAATCACCTTGGAAGATCCCTCTTTGTATTTTAATCTAAGTTATGTATTGTCCATCAAATGCCAGTTCGAGTCCCAATGTTCTCATTTCATTTTCTATTAAATTAATAATCTTGCTTAGTATTTTGGACATTCCCGGACATTCTATTATCGCCGTGTTCTTGTAATTGATCCATACCATGGCTAAGTTCTTTTTTTACTTTTTACCTTATTCGGGATCGTTTGGTCTATGCCTAATAGGTCATGTGTTCCTCTTTTTCAATTCTCGCATCCTTTCTGTTCCATGAGAAGTAGTCAATGATTATGAAAATGATTATAAATTAGTTCTTTCAATTGTGCTGTTAGTATTTTCCACATTGTATATAAACAGGTCTGTGGTTGCTTGGGGTGGTTTCTGTTTCTGCGTCTTTTTGCACCAGTGTGGTTCTACCTTTCGTCATCCATTCTGTGTGCTTCGTGGATACTGCTTTTCAAGTTCTAAATTTGCCTTTCATTTAGTATTGTGGATTTATAAAACTAATATGCATTCATTCCGTCGTCACCTAGTGCTCTTCAGTTTGTCATTTTTCGCAGGGTAGTTTTGATGGTTTCCTTGCTGATTTCATTTTCTGCTTCTTCTTCGATTTGCTGTGACTCTTCTTTCATGTCTTTCAGCCATTCAGTATTTCTATTAAGATCCTGTCGTTCTTCCTATATCTCGCTCCACTGGCGTTTTGTTTCTGTCGGGTCCGGTTGTTCTAGTTTTGTTTTTCCTTCATTTACATTTTAATAAAACTGGTTTTCATTGTTTTGAAAGAAGGTCTTGTTTTACTAGCACTGTTCAGATGTGTATTTGTATTGTCTTAATATTTCTTCTCTTGCTGTTATTTTTTTTTTTTGCTTCAATTCTTTCTGTTTCTTGTTAAGCCTCTACCTGCTAATCACATTTCTACTTTTTCATCTTTCTAATCGCTTTCGTCATGTTTGTCGCTTTATCTTTTTCTTAAGTTTTTTAATCTGAGTTTCCAGCCTCAATACCCGTCTAGGTTTTGTCTATCCATTTTCTGTCCCCGCTTTTTTTTTTTTTTTTTTTTTACTTTAAACTTCATACTTACTGTCTAGACATTTTCATAAATTAAATTGTTTAAATCTGTAATGGAATCTGTTGGGATGTATGGGAAGTGCCTGTTCGCCTTCTCCTTTTCTGCTTTTAATTTCTTCCGCCTTTGGTTCCTTAAGAATGGAAGATTTGTTTTTTCATAAGTTGTATGACATTTTCAATGGCACCTTCTTCATTCTCGTTAAGTTTCGTTGTTTCATAAATCTGGGTTTCCATGTTT
Source organism: Euprymna scolopes (assembly GCF_053919585.1). Lineage (NCBI taxonomy): Eukaryota > Metazoa > Mollusca > Cephalopoda > Sepiida > Sepiolidae > Euprymna > Euprymna scolopes. Next base: position 24,535,249 of record NC_136497.1, read on the forward strand.
CTTGTGTGTATGTTTCGCAGGTCTTTTATATTTGGAGGTTCTATGTGTGAGGTTCCAGTAGGGCTTTTTCTTGGTCTGTTCTATCATGTGTATTTTGTTGTATTTCCATTAGTTCTAGATTTGAAAGCAACCTTCTACTGAAACTAAGTTTTGTTTGGTCCGCAATTCTTTCTACCATTGCATGGTAGTCACTGGACATGCCCCACAACTCTTTCATCAGTTTTCGCTACCTTCGGTTTTTGAGGTGATTTCTGTATTAGCATCTTCTTACCAGTCTTTTCTCTTTTGTTGTCCACTTCTTCCTTCGGTTTTTTGATCTATGTAGGGTAATTTGCTTTTGTGTTTGATCAACATTGTTTTGTTAACTGAAATAAGAGAGGGTATTTACCTGTTCTGTGTCTGTGATATTGTTGTTTCTGAAATTAAAAGAGGAGCCAACATTCGTAGAATGACGACCGAGTTCTCCTATGCTGGACACCGAGGGAGCACCTGCCGATCATGACATCTACATCTTTCTTCTGGCTCCCATGTTGCGTACAATATATTTGATGCACAGTTCATGTTGCCGTGTTTGTTGCTACACCAAACCCAGAATGTTTTACCTGTGGTTCGTAGATGAGAGGCATTGTGCACTATCATACATACATAAAGGACATGAACAGATGATAGAAACACGAGAAGACAAAAAAATAAGTCTACGAGGGGCGTGCAATAAGTAATGCCCCTCACCCACTTCCCATAGCAGTAGAGCAACGAAACTTGGCACAGTTATTAGTCTTTCTCTACATAGAATCCACCCAGAGTTATGCATTTCTCCCATTGTTTGATGCAGCTCTGGAGACAGTTTTTGTAGAGCACTCCAGGTTGGTCCTCCAATTATGACGTGACTTCAGAAATCAAAGCTGCATCATCTGAGAAACGCTTTCCTTTCAAAAACAACTTCATGGCTGTGAAGAGGTGAAAGTCAGAGGGTGCAAGGTCAGGAGAGTAGGGAGGATGGGGAAGGATTTCATAACCACACGCCCGTGCTTCTGATCTGGCGACATGCGAGTTGTGGACTGGAGCGTTGTCCTGCAGGAGGAGGGTACCTTTGCTGATCTTGCCCTGCCTCTTGATTTTGATAGCTTTCCTTAATTTCCTCAAAAGTGAAGCATAATAGGCTCCTGTAATTGTGGTACCCTTTGCCAGGAAATCTGTCATCACTACTCCGTCCTGGTCCCAGAAGACTATGAGCATGACCTTGCCAGCGGAGGGCTGCACCCTTGCCATTTTTTGGAGGTGGTAAGTCCAAGTGCTTCCACTGCATTGACTGGGCTTTGGTCTCTGGATCATAGTGATGAACCCAGGTTTCATCTTGTGTAATCAGTCTTTTGAAAATCTTCTTGGCACATCTCCAAATTCATCCCCGGCGCGTTCCCGCTTCTGGAATGGTGTGAGCAACCTGGGAATCCATATGGCAGACACCTTATGCATATGCAAATGGTCATAAATAATAGTTTCCACAGACCCTGTACTAATCTTGACATCTTGGGCTATTTGGCGAATAGTAATGCGCCGATCTTCCAAAATGGCAGCCTCAACTTGACGGACAGGTGCCTCATCAATGGAAGAAGGGGGAGACCAGGTCTGGGAGCTGTTTCCACAGACATCCGGCCATATTTGAATTCACGATGCCAGCGTTTTACAAGATCATATGATGGGGCATTATCACCATAAGTTTCTTTCATTTCATCAAAAGTCTCCTGTGGTGTGCGTCCTTTCAAATACAAAAACCGGATCACTGCTCGACATTCAACAGGCTCCATTTCACACCTGACTCAGTTCAAACACCTGTAAAACAGAAACCACAATTAGTTCAGAGCTGTAATTTGCCACATAACCCGTAGAGATATAAATCATTGCATATGCAAAATTTCAGCTAGATCAGACAAATGGAAGTGGGTCAGGGGGATTACTTATTGCACGCCCCTCGTAAGATTTGAAGAAATCTTCTTTTAAAGGGTGTTGGAGGATATGTCCCCATCCTACGAAATTCAGAAAATTATTAATTACTTTTCACATTCATCTATAAACTTCTTTCACTGCATTCTAAGATTTCTAAAGCAAAATATATGTTGCGTTCTTCAATGACAACTTGCACATTTATGGTTGAAGGGCAGTTTTATATTTGAGTCTAAGCTAACGTGCCTATCGTGAAGAGATTTTTTTTTTTTCGAGTCAGAATGCGCTCTAACATCCTTAACACACAAACAAATTAATAAAACAATTTACGATTTTAAATTAAAAAAATATGATGAAAACATTAATTTTCATTATAGCTTTTAGAAACTTTAATCACTTCATTCACTGAAGGCTTATTATTATTATTATTATTATTATTATTATTATTATTATTATTAACTAGCGGGACCTGAGGAAATTCCACAAGGGACTGATTCAAATGTAATATATTGATGTTAGCATTATGTAGATATTCAGCGTAAATGGAGACGCTCTGATATTATTGTACCTATTTACTATGCCTCCCCACGGGACAGAGTTAGACACCAGGGTCGTTTTTTAACGTGGAGAAAAGGTACAAAAATAAAAATTGTCTCAGTCGTGAAGGACCTCTCCTCCACCGAAAGAGAACAAGAAATGGAAGTGCAGCACCTGAAGACCAGATACTACACTTTGATCTTGACCAAAAGGCCAAGAAAGAACGCTCTGATATTATTGTAGCTATTTCATTAAAACTGCAAAAGTATTTATCCAAGCCAGCAGGGACGCCCGGCGTGGTTAGGTCGTACTATACGCTTAAATATGATATTTTAATTCTTACAGATGCCGTATATATTACTACAGAGTAAATGTTCTATCGATTTTTATATATCATAAAGTTGCGATTTCAAATATAAATATATATATGACTTGTGTTCATCAGTTTGAATCGAGACCGAATCTCAAACTTATAAATATATATATATATATATATATATATATATATATATATATATATAACTTTAGTTCCTTCAGCTGTAATCGAAACCAAAACCAAAACTTATGAATAACTCTTGATAAAATTATTTATAAAAAAGTTGGTTACTAAGGTGCTATCAGCTAAAATCGAAACCGAAACCAAAACTTGTGAAGAACTCTTGATAAAATTATTTTTAAAAAATAGATTATTGAAGTGGCATTAGCTATAATCGAAACCGAAACCAAAACTTATGAGGAATTCTTGGTTAAATTATTTATTAAAAAAAATAGATGACTTTAGTACCATCAGCTATAATCGAAACCGAAACCAAAATTATGAAGAATTCTTAGTATAATTATTTATTAAAAAATTAAATGGCTTGAGTGCCATCAGCTATAATCGAAACTCAGACGAAAAACTATGAAGAATTCTTGGTAAAAAGATTTATTACAAGAAATGGAAGTACATAACAATTAAACAACCCGGATGTAAGCGTGACACAGAAAATAACACACACGCTATTCTATTAATATTGATGACGATAATGATGGTGATGAGAGGAGGAGGAGGAGGAGGAGGAAGAAGAAGAAGAAGAAGAAGAAGAAGAAGAAGAAGAAGAAGAAGAAGAAGAAGATTGTTGTTGTGGTGCTGATGATGGTGGTGATGTAGACCATAATATCATAGATTTTGCTTAATGAATCCAATCAAAGAAATTTTTATACTTATCTGCAAATCTCGTTTAGACATAATTTTATGAGAAGCCCCAAATTCAAACAAAGAAAAGATGTCTTTTTCTGGAAGATATGAGTATCTGGCCTTATTTTCTGCAAGTCGTTGACAAATAGTTGGCGCATATACGAAAAAAATGTGCTCGATGCTTTTAAGTAATTTATGCCACGTCAGATATGGTAATATATTAGAGAGAGATCCGAGTTAAAAGCGGCAAAATATACAAATATACGTTAGCAAAAATATACCACCAGAGGGAGCATTATTCTTTACAGCTTGACAGCCTTCCAACACTTCCCTATATATATATATATATATATATATATATATATATATATATATATATATATATATATATATGTATATATATATATGTATATATATATATAATATAAAGCTGAATGTGTGTGTGTGTGTGTGTGTGTGTGTGTGTTCACAAACAGGCTCCTATGTGGTTGATTACTTTAAAAAAACTGATTACATATAATGACAGAAGATGTATCGAGAACAGGAATGGGTATGTTTGATCTGGTAGAACGGTGGTTCATTAAAATTGTGGGGTCTGCGTTCGCGCCTGGTCCACAAAGTATGGAAATAAAAAAATTAAAAATAAAAAAAAACGTTTACACGTGTTTTTGATATAGATGTACATAAGAATACTTTGATAAGTATGTTTTAACTTAACTAGGGATTGTATAATAAAATTGTGTGATCTGCGTTCGCGCCTGGCCTCCATAGAATGGAAATATGTCACAAAGTTTAACAAGTTTTTTTAATATAGATCCACAGAATATTGTGATAAGTGGTTCAGTGTGAACAGGTATGGTATAATAAATGATGGGGTTTATCTATTTTATTTTTACTTTCATCATATTTTGCTTTGGTTTTGATACCCCCAAATTCGAAGCTATCCCTTTACAACCCTTCCTTTTCATAGCCTATCATTCTTTCATAAATCAGAGTCCATTTTCTGTAGGCTGGTTTTGAACCCAATCAACGACGGGTACTTTTGCTAGTGTATATATATATATATATAGTGAATGAATGAAAACAGTCTATATTTCAAAGTTCGTGACGTTGACCATCTTACAATTTTATTCCTTTGACACGAATTATTCTTGACAGTATCTGTTTCGTAGCACAAAATCAATCACTTAATTATTATATCAGTCATTTTGTAATTCATTCATTATATTGTTCTTAAATAAGGATTGGTATATATTATAAGGAAATAAATTATATTTCCACAGAAATATATATATATATATATATATATATACTTTACTTTACTTTTTACCATTAACCACAGACAATAGTTGTAACCGTTGACTATAGTTCGCTGCACAATATCAGCGCAAAATGTCTATACAAAATTTTAGCTAGATCAGCTTAGTAGTTTCCGACAAAATTTCTAAAGTAAATGTGGTATTGTGGTGACTAATCCATATTAATCTCTACTAATGCCTAACTGCATCAAATAGATAACAGAATACTTAGTTCGTTGCAACTTATCATGGCAACGATTTGTATTGAATTTCAGCCAGATCAGCCCAGTAGTGTCCGCGGAAAATTCGCACGAACAGACAGACAATCTAAGAGAAATATAATGTAAATAATATAACAAACAAACACATACTACACTGCTCTCAAAGGACGAGATAATGTTTTAGATGGTATTCTCATGAAAACAAAACAGATACTACACTAGGCCCTAGAAGGATGAGATAATGAAATGATTATAAATAATTAGTAGAATGAACAATGTTTAGTAAGTTATGAGAGCAGTTTATAAGAAATATTTGTTTACGTCAGATTTGAAGACAACCAGTTTATAGCATTCAAGGAAATAGCTCCGTGGTAATGCGTTCCACAGAGGGGAAGTTCTTGAAAAGAAATTCTATTCATGAAATTTTCGCCAAACGCGAAGTACATAGGAGAAGAAATGAAGTTCTTTTTAGATATGGTAGAAAACTAGTTCTTGCTGTGAATTCATAAGTAGAAACAAGATATTACACCTTGGTCGTATGCATTCAACAGAATAGAAAAGGACCCATCATTAACAATAGCAACGGCCCTGCCGTTTAACATCCTCGGCGACCACGGCTCTCCAATGCGGGCAGCTATCCATAGCCTGAAACAGCTCGACTTTTGACGATAATCCTGTCCAATAAAGCAAGTTGTCCATTAAAGTGCGCTTCGGTCGACTTTGCTTTTTCGATCCTGGCATTCTACCAGTCAGTACCAGATGTTCTATGATTTTTTGACGATAAATATGTCCTAAGAACATAATTTGTCTTTTCATGGTGAATTTCCATCAGCATTCCTTTAGTGCAACCACATCTAGTTCATATTTCCTCGTTAGAAATGTGATCTTTCCAAACGACCTCTAACATTTGTCTTACAAATCAAATTTCTGCGCTATTAATGCATTTCTGCATTTAGGGGCATATAGTTCAGCTTTCACAACCATATAACGTACGCCTTAAGAATTCATTATCTAGTCTTGATCGTGATGGTATAAGAGCATAATATTGAGTTAAGTTTGATAAATGCTTGTTTATATCACGATCGTCCTATAGATATAATCTAGGATCCAAGGTAACTTACAAGAGTAACGGAAGACTTTCTGTAATAAAAGGTTTGTAGAGAAAAGTAAATATCATCTTGGACTAGATTTCGAATTCGGTTTTTTACTTCGTCAAGGCAAGAAAAATGTTCAAAGTTGCGCATCCCTGATATTTTCTATAGTTGTTAGACTGTTCATATGCACGTCGTTATATGCGCTGTAATCAAATTTTTAAAAGCGATTTCTTCGATCTGCATTAATAAGAATTTATTGCATTTAAAGATAGGTTGCGTTTCGTCATTTAAATCCTACTGAAAATAACAGAAGTGTATTTTTTTTTACATAGGCGTCATCACATTATCAAGGCCAAGAGGCCACTCAAGGATAAGGGTTAAAGAGTGTAGAGTAGTCAAAAGAACAATATAGTAATCGATAGTAATGGAAGTTCGGTAAATTTGTTAACTTAAGTGGAACGGCTCATCAGAAACTTGTTCACGTTGGACTTGAAGACAACCATATTATAGACAGCTGGAAAGCAGGAAAACGGAAGACAATTCCACAGGCGTGCAGTTCTAAGAAAGAAGCTTTGATCATGGAATCTACGTTTAGGTTTAAGCACAGATAAAGACTGGGGAAAATTATTGATAATATTTTCAGCTAGTCTAATGTTTCTTGTGAAAGTTTGGCGAGGGGAGACCATAAATTGAAGCTCCGTCGAACACTTTCCATGAAAATAACGATACATCACAGACAAACTCGCAACATCTCTTCTGTGAGATAGAGGTTGCAGCGAAGAGAACAGAATATCTCTCATCAGGCCACGAAGTCTATTTTGAACCCTACCAAGACAGGACAAGTCTTTTCTAGCAGCTCCTGCCCATATGTGGAAACAGTATTCCATCCTTGGACGTATCTGGCTCTTATATAGATAGAGAATTGCATCAGCAGTGAGATATCTACTGGATCGATAGAAGGATCCGACCATTTTTCCAGCGGCCTTGGCAACAGATTTGATGTACGTATTCCATTTAAGATTAGGACTAAAGGTCAAGCCCAGAAGCCTGTCAAAACTTGAGGCCTCCCCAAGACGAGAGCCATTCATTATAATTGATGCCAGATGGGGATCAGAACGTTGACGATGTAAAGAGAGAAGCTTGGGTTTAGATGCATTAAAAGTAACCAGCTACTCCTTTCCCCATTGTACAACGTGATCAAGATCAGAGGAGAAAGAATCGGAGAGAACTTGGCCGTTTACTGTCTTAGATGTGCTACCATAGATGGTAGTGTTGTCAGTAAAAATGTCTACGAATGATGTAAGGATGTGATTTGGAAGATCATTAATGTAGATCAGGAAAAGAGTTGGGCCCAGGATGGACCCCTGAGGGACTCCATCATTTATACTGTGAGCTTCTGATTTTTGCCCATCAACTAATACTTTTATGAACCTATCAGAAATAAATGATTTAATAATTGAGAAGACATTTCCAGCTATACCATAGCTGGAGATCTTATGAGAGTAAACCTTTATGCCATACCCTATCAAAGGCCTTAGATATCTCAAGAGCAATTGCCCTAGAAACGTTGCCTCCGTCGAGAGATTTGCTAATCATATGAGATATAACTATAAGCACATCTGCTGTAGATCTAGCAGAACGGAAACCATATTGTGTGTCACTAAGAAGGTTATTTTTGTTTAGATGGTTGATTACTTCTGTATTTAACACAGATTCCAGCAACTTACTCATGACGCACAGGAGACTTATTGGCCTGTACCGAGAGGGAGATGAGAGATCAACTGAATTCTTAAATACAGGGCATACTGATGAGATTTTCCAGGGTGATGGTAAGCTATTCTCCTTAAGACAACGTTTAAACAGTTTCGTAAGTAGGGGCGCTAGTTCTGGTTGAAGTTCTTTGAGTACTATAATTGGAATACCGTCAGGGCCGGTTGCTTTACTGGAATCAAGGTTGGCAACATCACGTACATATATATGTATATCACATAGCGTGTTTTCTGATACAGGAGGAAATATTGGGGGTTGGCAGCCTTGGTCGCAAAGGGTAGAATTAGCTGCAAAGTTCTTGGCAAAGAGTTTGGCTTTGTCTGATGCTGACGAGATTATATCAGGTCCATTGATGATAGTTGGGATAGAGCACACGCTTCTGTTCAGGATTCTGTTTGCCATTTGCCAAAACTGGTGGGAACCAAGCCGCTGCTCAGCTACTTTGGACTTGACGGACTGAGCATACAACTCTCTTGCGTTCTTTATTACTTTCTTACAATGGTTGCTGGCAGTCCTGAAAGCGGCTTTAGTTTCCATACATCTATTACGTTGGAAGCAGTGGAAAAAGTGATTTCTGTGCGCAATAGCAGCAGCACATTCTGGAGAAAAACCTAGCTGACTGTTAGGTTTTTGCTGGAACTTTTTCGAGGGTATGAAACGGTCTATACCTACAATTAACCATTCCGTCAGGTCTGATACTATAGACGACACATCCTTTTTAAACATGGAACGCAGAGGAAGATCCGATATAAATGTACGGAAACTATCCCAGTCAGCCTTAGTGTATCGATATACTGTACGATGGAGAGGTACGTCTGGGGACTTATTACATTTCATTTTTATCTCAATTGATACAACTGAGTGGTCGGAAGATCCAAGAGGAAACAGAACAGAAACTGAACATAGTTCAGGACAAGTTGTGAGAAAAAGGTCTAGGAGACTTGCATACTGGCCGTCATTGTCGGGCACACGGGTGGGTTCGTGAACAATATGAGTTAGGTCATAAGCAATGGAGAAATCATAACAGAATCTACCTTCATCATCGGTCTTGTTTTAGTGGGTCAACCATTTCACATTGTGAACATTGAAGTCTCCACATACGTGAATGTTAGCTGAAGGATATGCTGATCGACCTTGGTCAATTTTCTCAGATATGCTTTTAACGATAGTAACTCCGCTGTTATGGGGGGATAGGGAGTAAATATAAATGCCGTAGTGTGAGCTAGTGCTACTCGGAAGCACATATAGGGTAAGTTAGGATCTTCTCTGGAGATGCCCCTACCACATGGATAGCCATCTTTTATATAGGCACATATTCCATGCCCATGGCGATCTTGGGGGTCAGATTTGGAAGTTAGGTTAGAGTATCCTTTAATTACGAACTCATTTAGGGAAATAGTCCGTCCAATTCAAGGTCTGGTTTAGTCTCCTGTAATTTGCCTTCAACCTCTTAAATTGGATGTTGGTGAAGTCGTTTTCGAAATCCTCCGTTTAGTGTTTTGTTTTGTTTTTGCTTTGTTTTGAATCTGACAGTCTTTTTCGCATGGTTCAGTTGATTATTTATTCATTTATTTTTGCTTAGCTTACCAACTCATTCTGTTGATGAGGCCCCCTTTGTTTCCCTACAATATATATATATATATATATCGTCTCGAAACGTAGGTCCATTCCATAGGCGGATTTCGCCGCGGTTTGCTTGATCTGTGTTAGTTAAGAACTTCTTGTGTGTGGCGCGTTTACCTATGTGGCAGAATAGTTGCCTCGCATGCAAGGGGGTCATGTTTTGAATCCTGAGTTCGGATATGTCTAACTGATGAGCCCAAATAAGAGTTGATGCTCGAGTGTTGGACTTCCGGTTTGTTAGCTGTCATGAGTCTTGTGAGATGCGACATTGTTTGACTGTGGAAATAATTATATATAGATAGATAGCATCTTGGTACCACAAATGCCATTTGACCTTGCAGGGCCAAGAGAAACGACCACCCTGGTTTTTAGTCTCGAGTGTCCAAGAAAAGAAAACCAAAGCTAAGTAAAATCTTTAACTGTTTAGCATGAAATTTAATAGCAAATATTCTTTACATTTCCAGGCATATTGTAACCGATAATTTTCTCCACTTAAATAGACCATTTCGCAGTTTACAAATCCCATCTCACTTAAATAAAAAGTCAATGCTATAGTAAAGATAAACTCGGTTAAAAAAAAAAGAAAGAAATTATGCTAATTTATTTAGAGGATATGAAAACTTTATTTCAAAATCATTTCCACCGTGTTATAAATCCAGACTTATTGCATGTCCAATTATTGCATGTATTTTTAAAAAAAACATATAACATATAAATAATTAGATTTATTGAGTTAAACCTGAAACTCTACCATTCGTTAATTTATTTATGGTTTTCCTTCACGGCGGTTTAACTTATTTCAACAAATCCTTACGGTGAATATGACTTAAATTCTTTTCGAAAGCTGTAGTAACAACTGCACATTTCCTTTTCGGTTTTCCGCTGTTCACCTTGTACGTTATATATGCTATTATTTTACGTTATATATGCTATTATTTTATTTCCATCATATTTGTTTGGAACGCGTATTCAAATGTTAACATTAATATCTCTGAAAACGATACACAAGCGAGGAAACATTGTCGCGTCGCCAAATGGAAAACTTTTCACTAAGTGACCCCCTCCCCCTAAAGTAGCCTACCCAGTCCTCTACTGAATAGATAACATCTTGGTACCACAAATGCCATTTGACCTTGCGGGGCCAAGAGAAACGACCACCCTGATTTTTAGTCTCGAGTGTCCAAGAAAAGAAAACCAAAGCTAAGTAAAATCTTTAACTGTTTAGCATGAAATTTAATAGCAAATATTCTTTACATTTCCAGGCATATTGTAACCGATAAGTTTCTCCACTTAAATAGACCATTTCGCAGTTTACAAATCCCATCTCACTTAAATAATAAGTCAATGCTATAGTAAAGATAAACTCGGTAAAAAAAAAAAAAAATTATGCTAATTTATTTAGAGGATATGAAAACTTTATTTAAGTACGTTACTTAATATAAATCAGCCATCGCAAGGCGATTTTTTTTTAAATGTTAATTTTCTCAATTAAAATAACGTTAATAAGATATCAGTGACCCCCCCTTCCTTGTACACTGCCATTTCCTTTCCGGACACCTATGCTCTTGATCCCTTGATCCATCATTTCATCAAAATACGAAGACGATGGGCTCCTATGTCTGACAAAACATTCTATCAGTCTGTACAATTGTCTATAAACTGATATACTCAAAAATTAGATAAGCTGTTTTAAATTTCCTCTTTTGACAAAATTGCCAATCGAAATGCAGACGGGGTTTCCTTTACAATAGAGGATAGAACTGAAGCAGTATACTTAATATGTACAATATGTGCGTACTAAACTAAACCACCTTTGTTAACTATATATAATCGCCTGTACTGAATCCTCATCAGCTCACAACTTTCTGTATCCTCAGACTCTTAATTTCTCAAATCTTATATCACCAAGACATCCTTCTGAATAGATACAAGAATTCTTCTGAGCAGCATAACATCCAGTGATCATATATCTAATCCTCATGAAATTGCTTATATCACTCTGAATATTACCTTAAATTTTCTTTCTATCCCTAAGCTAAGTAGAACACCTCATAATACTCTATCCAACTACTTTTAAAATTAGATACACCCAGTTGCAATATTAGAAGTGCTTCGTCCCTGACCTAGACTACGGACTTGTACAACAAACCATGAAACTATTGTACCTAAAATTCCTCTCAAAACTGAAAAATACTGCTGGTTGTATACTAAGTACCCCCTATAGATACTTTACCTCCAAGATGACTGCATTATCTGTTTTGCATGACAAACCTTTTTATTTTTTACTTAAATTCTCTTTCTCCTAATCACTAACAAATCAAACTGCTCTATCTCTCAAGTTGCCACTAAACCTAATCCATTTCACGTAACTTAGAGGGGTCCTTGCTCTCCGCCCTTGACCCTAACAGACTCGTAAATCGATACCCATTAACAACCAAAATTTCCTAGGCATGCTCCTGATTAAAACTCCTAACCCATAACCAAGCTTCTAAGTAAATACTTACTAGCCATAGTCCTATACATTGACTTAAAGTAATCTATAATGAACAGCAACCATTAATATCTCTTTAATATAATAATCATTACACAAACTAAACCGGTACTCATTGAAATAAAAACTTCCGGATATTAAGAGAAAGGCGAAGTCATTCTCCTTCGTTGTAGTCTAAAGGCAACTTACTCAAATTGTCCAAAATTCCATGCATTCGTATACAATACTACTTATCCATCCATCTATATTTAACTATATTTACAACATATGCAATAACCTATATTTATCAGGTATAACTATACTCCATATAAAATGTTCTCTTGTATCTATACTGAGCATATCTTTCAGTCTTACTAAATATTCGGTTTGGGCACCAAATCAGAATTTCTAATAACAAGTAAATCATACCCTAACACTTCATCCTAATCCTAAACCTACTAAACCATATCTAAGCATCCATTCCTAAACTTACAAAACTATATCTAACCATACATTAACTCGTCTCTCTCAATCCAATACTGTAGCAAATTTAGCTGCTTCCACTGCACGAATTTTTACCTATACCCTCTCCCAGTAACAATGGAAATGGAAGCATAGTAATGCCCTTTTTTAACCAGGTTACCTACTAAAACCAGCCCATATCTATTTACCAAATTACACATGATTCAAAACTTACTGCTTTACCCGTACTATATTGCACTCGCATCTCATGCCCTGCTATCATCTAAAATATAGTTTGGGCACAACTCGTAGTTCAATTCTTAACACCTACTCACACTCTAATATTATACTAGACCCAAGCTCACATGAATAAAAAAAATAAAAAAATAAAAGGAAAAAATAAAAAATATATATATACAAAAGAGAAAGCCTCAAACCACATTATCTCCTCCTAACAAGCCTCCTTACAATCATAGTTGCTTACACTGCATGAGCTCTACTCAACCCCTTTATCCAGTAACAATGAAATAACAATGTCCCTAATCCACTTTGAGGAGTGTAACTATTCAGCAGATATAACCTCTACAAACTAACCCAATAACATTAACTAACCACGCGGGGTCGCAGAAATGCCTGGATTAGAACCCAGGCGCGGAGCAAACCCTCTCAGTGGTGACGGACCCAGTAGATCTTTCCAGATCATCCGTCTAGGAGAAGGAAAACTCTGAAACTAAACCAAAGAGGAGGGAGGCCTCTTCAGTCTTGGATGACAACCTTCCTAGAGCTGGTGACTCAATCAAATTACCGGTTTGCAAACCTAAAATGCTTAAGGAGTAGATAGGTCCTGCCTATCGCCCGGCTTCCATACTCTTTCTTTGCCTATTAGTCAGGCGCAGAGATACTATGACAGTGATTCGACAGAAACACCCAGTGGTAGATCTTGTTTCTTGTCTAGGGCAATGAACGCCGTTTCCCCACTCCCGACACACCCCACCCTTAAAGCTGGGCACTTGAGAATGCTTGAGTACCACATATGCCTGAGCAATTAGATTGGGTTGACCTTCCTCTGATGGGTTGAGGGTATCGGATTGACAGTTACTGGCTGCTGTTTCCGACTGGTAGTACAGGAGCCCTAACTCTTTGGTAGCGCTTAGAGCGGCTGCTCCATCAACAGTTGAATAATATCGGGATGTTTGCAGTGCCATGGCGCGCAAGGAAAGGGACCCTGCACTCATCCCCGGTGGGCTTTCCTGAGGCCACAGTCCTAGTTAGAGGGTCAGCTGATGGTCTACTTGTGATGCATGTGTGATATTCTACATAACCTCCTGTTCGGCTTCCCCTAACCCAACTGAAACTCGTTAAAAAACATGATGACAGTACAATCTAAAAATAAGCTTAAACCAGGCTTAGGGTCAAACAAATCCAACTTGCCTCCTCCCTTGAGGCTAGCATTCACAAATATCCGTGGGCTTAGAACTAATTTAGCTGATGTTGAAGCATTTCTCCTAACAAATACCCCGGATATCTTAGCACTAAGTGAGACTAACCTACACTCCTCCATCCCCTCTAACTACTTTAACATGCCTGGATATCTCCCACTCTGCCGTAAGGACTCTGACAGACATATGCACGGACTTGGAGTTTACATTCGTAATACCCTTCCCTTGACTAGAGAAACAAACCTAGAAACGGATGATCAAGCCTTTATGTGCTTTAGACTAATCATGCAACACAACATTAGCTACTTTTACTTTCTCTACCGCTCTCCCTCGACCCAAGACTGCACCATAATAAACAAAGTATCTGACAGCATAGACACAGCACTCTCCTTCGACACTAGCGCCAAAGTTCATGTATTTGGCGACTTTAATGTCCATCACAAAAACTGGCTTGGATTCTCTACTTACACAGATGCAGCAGGCAGCGCAACTCATAGCTTCTCTGTATCTCACTCCCTAGCGCAAATTGTTACTTTTCCAACCCGCTTCCCTGATCAGGAAGAACAACACGCATCACTATTAGATCTGTTTTTGACCACAGTTCCTGATGATTGTGTAACGAAAGCCGACAGCCCACTTGGGAACGCTGATCATGCGGTGATAATGGTTGAAATCGCCCTAAACTCTAGACCCAAAACTGAAGAGCCAGTGCTCAAAACAACGAGATATTATAAAAAGGCTGACTGGGAAGCTATCAGAGATCTCATCAGAAACGCCCCATGGGGAAATATTTTTTCTCTTCCTGCTGAACAGTGTGCAACCGAGACCACTGAATGGTTCAAAACTGCAATCGAAGCGCATGTTCCCATGCGGAAATTCTATAGCAAGCCCCACTTTCCCCAATGGTTTATTACGACTTGCGCAACTGCCATTGCTCAAAGGCAGCATGCATTCCGCAGGTTTAACCGACATAAGTCCAGTTCAAACAGACAGAAGTACATAGAAGCTAGAAGTAACGTTAAGAAAGAAATAGCGACAGCTAAGAGGGAATTTACGGAAACCACTAAAAAGAATGCATCGAAGCACAAAAACTAGGAACTCGTGACTTCTGGAAAATCTACAACAGTGTAGTAAATAATGGGCAATCAACAATTCCCCCACTAACCAACAATCACGAGGTTCTTTGCTCAGCAACCGAGAAGGCTAACATGCTTGCCAGTCGGTTTGCCTCAAACTCCACACTGGACCCTCTAAACCACCCCCTACCTCAATTTCCTATGCGGACAGACGCCACGCTAGACGATCTGAAAATCACCCCTGCTCAGGTGCATGCTATCATAAAAAACCTTGACACTTCCAAAGCATGTGGACCCGACCTCATCCCAGCTGTGCTATTAAAAAAGTGCTCAGCCAAAGTAGCTCCAGTTCTCTCCAAACTCTACAACAAATGCCTTAATGAATCTTGCTTTCCGAGCTGTTAGAAAACTGCTTCTGTAGTACCAGTATTCAAGAATTCTGGCGAAAGAACTGACCCATTAAATTATCGCCCTATTAGCCTCCTCCCACTTTTTGCCAAAATATTTGAGACCTTAATTAACCATGCTCTAGTCCAACACCTTACAGATGCTAAACTTCTGACTGACCAACAATATGGATTTAGACAAGCCCGTTCCACGGCAGACATCCTCACTGTAATCTCTGAACGCATATACCATTCACTGGACAAAGCGGGAGAGGGCAGAGCGGTAGCTCAAGATATATCTAAGGCTTTTGATAGGGTATGGCATGAGGGTCTCCTCAGGAAGATTAGATCTTACGGTATCACTGGTAGAATACTTAACATAATTAAATCCTTCTTAGATAAGAGAAAAATCCAGGTTGTCCTCGACGGTCGTACATCTAAACAATATGATATAAATGCGGGAGTGCCCCAGGGATCTATCCTTGGACCTCTGCTGTTCCTGATATTCATAAATGACCTCCCCGACAAAATTGCCTCTGAGATGGGTATATATGCTGATGACACCACACTCTATAGCAGGCACGACAGGAAAACAAATGAACATATATCTAAAGTAATGGCAGAAACACTAGAGGATGACCTCCAATCAGTAGTGGAATGGGGACAAAAATGGATGGTAACGTTCAATGCCACCAAGACAAAACTGGTTTCATTCAATAATTACAAGAAACCTTCTCTACCACCTATAGCAATGGCCAACGACTCTTTATCTGAGAGTACGTCTCTCAAGTTCCTTGGCCTAACGTTCACAGGAAACATGAGTTGGAACAATTACATCGAGGGCTTTGCCAGGGCCACTGCAAGGAAAGTGGGCTCTCTCTACCGTGCTAGAAAACTTCTAACACCCAAAAGTATCCTGTACCTCTATAAGGCCACTATTCGCCCATGTATGGAGTATTGCTGTCATATTTGGGCCGGTGCATCGGCTTATAGTCTCTCGCTCCTTGACAGGGTTCAAAAGAGAGTCGCAAATCTGATAGGCCCTAAACTGGCATCTAAACTTCAGCCTCTGTCCCATCGTCGAAACGTTGCATCCCTCTGCCTGTTCTACAAGTATTATAATGGTGAATGCTCTGAAGAACTGCAAGCACTTGTGCCCCCACGACGTGAACACCCTCGACAGACCCGACAAGCTGCAAAATCCCACCCCCACACTGTAGAGATCCCTAGATGTAAAAGATCTTTCTACTCCAGTAGTTTCTTCCCCCGAACTGCTAGACTTTGGAATTCCATTCCAGGTCACTGCTTCCCCAACTGTACTGACATGCATAAGTTCAAGTGCAACGTGAACCAACATCTCGCTGCCCTAATCCCTACATAGTACCCCAGTAGATGTTTCCCCTGATAGTAGCCCCCTACACCAAAGTGGCAATGTGCCTTGTTTGGGGTGAAAATGTAATTAAAAAAAAAAATATATATATATATATATATATATATATATATGGAGGTAAAATAAATTAGAGAAATTTTTGAAAAGGAAATTTATTGGGATAAGACAAACCTTAACAATTGCACTCGCTTATATAGAAGTAAAAAAAGATTTTAAAAAATCACAATATAATTAAATGTACTAATGCATATAAATTTAATCGTTCATTCAATAATTATTCAATTATTTCGTTCCTAATGTAGTTATAGCTAGACGTCACATTTCTAATATGTTAGCTAGCATCTTCTCTCCTAAGTATAAAGAGCATGCATATCCTGCACCTCCAATTGATGAAATCTCCCTATTGACTGAATAATTAAATTGATCTAATTTAGCATGTCTCTTTATATTGTCGTTTTTTGCTTTTTCCTTTTAGCTTTATTTTAAAACTCTTATTGAAAAATCAACTCAAGTAATTTTGATTACGTAGTAGAGCTAATGTTTATTCAATGTAGCCGCCTTCGGCCTCAATCATTACCTCGATATAGGTCCGGAACTGGGAGCATGCTTTTTTTCACTAGCGTCTGCGAGAACTCGGCGAATACTCGACAATCAGACTGGCTTTGGTCTTGTGGGAGGTCATGTTGGTGATGTTCTCGACGTATGTACCAGAGGATCACCACACGCTTTAGCATATCTAAGTACACTTTGGTGTTGACTTTCAAGCCGACTTCGAAGATGTAAGGTAGCAGGATGTGGTCCTCGCCTGAAACCACACCAAAGACTATAACCGTGACCGGAAACTTTTATCACTCTGAGCACGTCCCTTTTATTCGTGGCAATCCAGGGTCTGCCAGCGACTTCTTTGAAGAGCTATCCTACTGTGCAGATTCGTTAACTTCTTAATCCAATACCTTTGTGATACTATAAAGTGGACCTGAGGTGGACTTGAGTCACTAAGTGCTGAGAGGGGGCAATAAATAAAGAAATAGAAAATATCCTACAATAAACAATAGATAGGAAGTAGCAAATAATAAATCTGTAGCCGAGGTGGGGGTGGGGGGCGTCCTCAGATACCAACATAGAGGAGACAGTTTGTTGACAACTAGATGCCCTTCGTAGCGGATGGAAGTTGAACAGTTTTTAGAGTTGACTCTGAAACTGAAATAGAGACGAACGTAACATCGATAGAACGGGAGGAACACACACACACACACACACACACAAGTCCAACAGTCAATTATATGTGAACATTGGCATTTGTGTTTTTCCTTTCTTTGTTCCACGATTTATTATATTTCTACTTTTGTGAAATCACGAGTGTTTCCATCCACAGTCGCCAGCGAGAAAATGACGATCCGGCCATAAGAGGAATAGTCCAACAAAAAAAAATCCACGATACACGACGTTGGGAGTCGGCGATCTGAGTGGGGGGGGAGACACACGTCTGGTCACACCGTTGTACTTCATCAGGGCTTTTCCAATTTGGTATTTTCGAATCCCCTTTCTCGCTTGCAGCATCTCAATGTGTATCTCTTCTTGCACTTCCAGTCCTTCCAAATCTCCTTCCACAATTTTCAGCATCTCTGGAGTCTCTTTGTGCTTCACTGGATTGTTTCATATGTCGCTCCAAAATTTCGTGCTTTCTTCTGCATCCGGCACCACTGATGTGGCAATAATGCTCCATACATGGGAGAAAGGTGGTCTTATAGAAATAAAGGATACTCTCAGGTGTGAGAAGTTTTTAGCATGATAGAGGGAGCCCACCTTCCTTGCAGCAGCCCTCACAATGTCCTCAATGTATTTATTCCAGTTCATATTTCCTGTGAATGTTAAGCCGAGGAGTTTGAAGGAAGAATTCTCAGTTAGAGTGTTATTTGTCATGGACATTGGTGGTTGTAAAGGCTTCTTGTAATTCTTAAAGGAAAGCAGCTTAGTTTTACTAGCATTAAATGTTACCATCCATTTACATGCCCATTCAACTACGGCCTGGATGTACTTTTCTAATGATTGTTTACATCCATTTTCCCTCATGCATGTTATAGAGCGTTGTATCATCAGCAAATATACCTTAATATTAAACCTTCCTTGGATTTTTTTTATTTGTAACCTTATTTTTAGACACCCTTATTATTGTACACATATAAAGGTTGCCAACATCTATAATTAAAAAAAATGCTATGAATCCTATATACTTCAAACCTGGCACGCTGAGATCAACTGTCTACATCGGTAAGCACTTCATTACGGCCAGCTCCCACAATATCTAATGGATTCTTCTAAAGGGGTCCTAGCAAGGAATTGTATCAATATCATAACCATGGTATAACCGATACATTTTATACTATTTCTATAATTTTTCATAAATATTTATTTTTCTTTTCTCTATTCATTAAGATATCCAGCGAAAATTCTGTAAAATGCATGCGTAAAAAGTTAGCATTGTTTTTTTATTATTGTTATTAGTTCAGCTGTTATTTTCTTGAATGATTAATTACTAATCATGTATTTACATTGGCCTGCTATAACACAAGTAGACACTTATCTGTCATGTTTTTTTATTCGTAATTGTCTCAAGCAGAAAGCAAGTTGCTATTGGTTACAGAACTTTACGCCGAGTGGTGCGTACAAAATGTCGACCAGATGTCCTGTTGATTAAATTGGATGGTCACTTGCAGATGATATTTTTCCAGTCTGCTAAATCTGTCAGTTATTGTGCTAATAATCTCCCCTACGCCCTCTCTCTCTCTCTCTCTCTTTCTCTCTCTCTCTCTCTCTCTTTCTCTCTCTCTCTCTTTCTCTATAAATATATATACAGTGGCGCCAAAAAGAAAGCCCGCATTTGTAATTTTTAAAAAAAACGAAAATTTAAGCTAAATTGAATGTAACTGTTTATTTGATTCACTTTTTATTTCTCCCTAATTTTACATGTTCATATTTTACTTTTAATTGAAGTATCCTAGTGTTTACGTTGACTTTAGACAAAAAGAAACTCCAAAGAAAATTGTTGTTTAAATGTCATTTACAATATTAATGCAACACAAATACAACAGAAACACAGTGAACTAGTTAATATTTACTAGCATAGCCCTTCTGCAATTTGACAGCCTGTAATCTTTTGGGCATTCCTTGAATTAATCTGTAGTAATACTCCAGTAAAAGGGTATCCTACTTCTCTTTAATTTTTGTCGAAAGTTCATTCAAATTAGAAATTCTATCATTGCGTAGCTGCTGCTTTATGAAATTGTTGTGGGGGAATCACCCTCCAAATGGATTGTTCTATCCATTATATAAACCATAGACCTTTTGATCCCAGGTGTGGATTAAACACCAGAGCGACCCTCGCCTGCTCGGTGACGTTTACTACTCTTTTCAGTTGTAACCGTTTTACGTTGTTGTTCTAGTAATACATTGTTTAAACTCTATTTCGTTGTTCTGTTTTCTTTGTGGCTTATTGCAAGCCATAACCGAAATGTCATACGTTTTCGATAGGATTATGGTCTGGAAATTGTCAGGGAACCTCTTGTCATTGCCAGCTGTGTGAATTGGAGCATTATTCTGCATGAAGATATGATTATCATCCAAATTCCGGCCAAATGCTCGGTCAATATATTAATGTACTTGGTCGAATTAATTCGAACTTACAAGCGAACTGTGGGCCATGGACTATTGGCACTAATAACGCGTCACACTAAAACTGAACATCTACCATCACTACCAAGCTTATTGAACTTGCTTTTGTTGCTAAAAATCACTTTCGACCAATATCATTGCATCTGACGAAGTCTAGATAGCGTTTTTTTGTTCTTTGCACAAATCATTGGCTTGCGCCTTGCAACACGGCCTCGCAAATTAAATTTCTTCAATCTTTTCTTAAATGTAGAAAAAGAGCACTTTTTCAAAGAAAGTTGTTGGATTTGGGGGAGGTGTATCAAATCTTTTTCTGAGGCTGTCTCCTCTGTAAAAGTTAAATCTAGGTAAAATTATAGAGGTATAAAATGTGAATAAAATGAGGTATAGGTTGTTTAAATACTTACATTAAATTTAGCTTACATTTGCGGTTTTCGAAAATAATGAAGTGCAGACTTTCTTTTTAGCGCCACTGTCTTTATATATATATATATATATATATATATATATATATATGTGTGTGTGTATGTGTGTGTGTTTATGGGGACAAAAATGAAACTGAAATTAAGCAAAGAACAAGTGAATTGACTAGAAGCCTAGAAAAATCATGGATTACAATAGAAAAATGCGAGCATTAAAAATAATATGGTTAAGCTTAATCATGAAAAAGTAAAGGACTAGTTGTTAAAACTGGAAAATAAAAAGACAAGATAATCTATTAAAAATATAATAAATTTATGACTTAAAATATTGCAGCATTAAGAATTTTGTTTTAAAAATCCAATTTATAACACTATTCTGAAAAAAAATGAAGTACGGACTTTCTTTTTGGCGCCACTATATATATAGTCCGTACTTCGGGGGCGCCAAAAAACAATTATTTTATTGGTTTATTTTTTTGGATACATATAAAAATAAACAATTTTTAAATATATATAAACATACAAATAAAATACTTTACAAATACATATAAACATATGCACAAAAATTCACAAATATACATTTTTTTGTTTTGTTTTAACAAATGTTTGCCAAAAAAAAAGATATAAAAAGAACTATTTGACAAATAGGATGTTTACAAAAGGGTTTTAACAAGTGGCTTTTTTTGGCACACATTATACCAATATATTAATAATTATTTTTGACCGATGAGAATAAAGACAAATTCCCATAAAACCAGAAGAAGAAAAAGAAAAACAAAGAAAAAGAAACCAATAAAATAATTGTTTTTTCGTAGCAGAGCGTAGTTCCGATCTACGAACCTCTGATGAATCATAGAATTATTTGCTAATAAGATACTGCTCTGATTATCACAATGAATTACTATAGGTTTTTTACTTAGATCTGGTTTTAAAATAGATTTTAGAAGGGTATTCAGAAAAATTGCCTCCTGCGCGGAATGAGTAAGAGCCACATATTCTGCTTCACAAGTAGAAAGAGCAACAATTTGTTGCTTTTTAGTTTTTCAAGAGATCATAGGTCCAGTCTTTGACAGTCTAAAACAATACCCCGCTATACTCTTTCTATCCTCAGAGTTAGCCCAATCTGATTCCGAAAAGCTTTCTAAATTTAGAGGATATGTAGATTTTTTAAATCTTAAAGATTGTTCCTTGGTTCCTTTTAGGTAACGAAGGATTTGTTTTGCACGATTAAGCTATTTAATTGTCGGTTTCGATAAGTTTTGAGATAGCTTTGTTACAGCGTAACATATGTCAGGCCTTGTTGCGGTCATCAAGTACATGAGGCTTCCAACCATTTCCCTGTATATTCGGTTATCTATGAATTTTGTTTCGGTCCCTATATTTTTATTTATGTCCATTTCGACGGGAGTTGAACGCGGCTTACAATCTTGCATTCCGAACTTGAGCAGAATTTTTTCAATGTATCGTGATTGGTTCATAGTTTTAGTTTAATTTTCACAGGTAAATTTTATACCGAGGAACCATGATAGTCGTCCAAGATCGGCCATTTTAAATTTTTTATTTAATTCATTTTTAACATCTCTTAAATTGTTGACACAGTTTGAGGCGAGTAATATATCGTCAACCCAAAAAACCAAAATCAACAATTTATTTCCTACATTTTTGGTATACATGCACGCGTCTACGGGACATTGTTTGAATTCCTGTTCTATTAAATAATTATGGAGTGTTAAATTCCAATTGTGTGCACTTTGTTTTAGTCCATATAACGATTTATTTAATTTCCACGCCCAATTTTTATTTTTCATTTTAAATCCCTTTGGAGGGTAAATGAAGATTTCCCAGTCAATCGGAGCATTTAAATAAGCATCTTTTACATCCATTTGATGTATTTTTAAATTGTATTGAGTGGCAAGTTGTAATAAAATTCTAATTGTCGTTAAATTTGTCGTTGGTGAAAATGTTGCACAATATTCCACTCCAGGAATTTGTGAGAAACCTTTTCCACAAATCTTGGTTTAAAAGTTTCACTGCCAGAAGCTGTGATTTTTTTGGAAAAAACTCAGCGTGAAGAAATTATGTTTTTATCTGTTGGTTTTGCCACTATTTCGTATGTGTTATTTTCAGATAAAGCTTTCAATTCGGATACCATAGCTTGTTCCCATTCTTGGTGATTTTGTGAATTAATCGCCTCATTATAACTTTCCGGTGCGCTGTTCAACGAGTAACAGTAATCCACGGCGTAATCTTGTATCTTTTTCAATTTTTAAGAAGTCTGGCCTTTTTCGCTCCCTTATTGGGTATCGACGTGTCTGGTTACTGTTTTCGTCAGAAGTACTGTAATTGTCGTCGTTATTAATATTTTCATTGTGATCGATTAAGATGCTTGGCAATATTTCACGTTTTTCATTCACTGGATCGCCATTTTTTAAATTAAATGTATCATTGAATTTTACGCATCTAACCCTTTTTATGGCATTTTGAGCTGCAAAGTAGATTAAGTATGTTGGGCTATTTCTATCGTAACCTACGAAAGTACCTGTTTCGCTTTTAGTGTTTAGTTTACTGGTGTTTTCTATAAATGCAAAACAATCAGAACCAAATAGATGCATTCTGTTCATTTTAGGTTTTACACCGCAAAACGCTTCATACGGCGTTTTTCCTAGCCTCTTATTGAACGATCTATTTCTGATATATGCTGCTGCCATTAAAGCGTATGTCCATAAACTATGCGCTAATTTCGATTCGATAAGTAGGCATCTTGTCATCTCAAAAAGGGTTCGCCATGCCCTTTCAGCTGTGCCATTTTGGAAGGAGGAGTACGGCGCCGATTTCTCGTGTTTAATACGGTGGTTAATTAATAGAAGTTCAAAGTCTTTACTAGTAAATTCAGTCCCATTGTCTGAGCGAATACATTTTACTGAACCGTACGGGGCAATATCAGCAAAATATTTCTTAGTGGCGAGGATAGTGTCGGATTTATTTTTTTAGAAAATAAGCTATAATTAAACCGGAAAAATCATCAATAAAGTTCAAAACGCACCTTAGATTATTTCTCCCCATCGGGCTGATCGGACCTGTTAAGTCACAATGCACAAGTGAGAGAATTTTCGTAGCTTTTTTGTCTAGCGTTCGGCTTATATCTTTTGTCATTTTCCCCTGTGCACACGCATCACAATTTGGGAGATCGTCGGAAGGTATTATTTTCATGCCTTCGACTACATTTGGTAATTTTTTAATATCATCTGTATTGCAGTGTCCTAGAATTTTATGCCAGGTTTCCCAGTCGTGACAGGCAGTTTTTGAGGGAACCATACTTTTTAAATAATATAGTCGGCCATTTTTTTTCATGTCAAATACAGTTCCATTGGGGCATGTCAATTTTGATGTATTTTGGCCAAATTGTATATTCGCGCCTTGTTTAATTGCAGCCTGCACGGAAAATATGTCTTGCTTAAATGTAGGTATGAACAGAGCATTAGAATACAGTTACAGATTTCGCCTTTATTATTTTTAGGTATATTTTAGCATCGCCTCTTTTCAAGACTATATTATTTATTTGACTACCGTCGGCAAGTTCGACAAAATGACTTTGAGGATTAAAGTTTGAATCAAAATTAATAAAATCAGATTCCTTGGTGATAACGTGCGCTGTAGTACCACAGTCTACAAGGAGATTTTTACCGTTTGTGGTATTGTCAAAGTTACATGTGAATATAAATGTATGTTATTTCTCAAAGTTCTCAACGTTTTTTACGGAGTCCATTTTAGAGCGTTTATATCGACATTGGAAACTTTTGTGGTTGGGTCGTCCACAATTATAGCAGATAATTTTATTCTTTTTCTTGGGAAAATCACTTTTGGAGAATACGTTGCGGTGAGGTGCGTAATTTTGGTGGTGTCTGCTTTCGATAAGCATTTTTGAACTTCATAATATTATGAAGTTGCTGGAGTTATTATTGTCCACGAGCATACGATTAGTCTCTTCGTAACTGCGCAATGCCACTTAAATTCGCTGAGTGTCATTGATATCAACAAGCTATCGCTTATTATTTCACCTGAGAGTTTGAAGGCATTGGCGGTTGTTTCTGCCCTTATAACGTAGTCGGTAATCGTTTCATCCTCATTATGTTTCAAAGACGTTAATTCTGTATATAGGGATATTTTTTTCGGTTTCCCTTTTGATAAATAAATAATGTTCTCTTAATATGTTCAATGCTTTCCTCCCATCATTCAATGCATCTCTTATAATCAGAGACAGACTTCTATCGTCTAAACATTGAATCAGTTCTGCAAAAACAGTCGCGTTTTTTTCGAGAAATTCGGGGTCGTTTGGATTCTCTGTTGTAGATTGTATGACTTTGTGTAGTTTTCGAATCCTTAGATATTCCAGAAATTTTACCTGCCACAATTCGAATTTAGATTCCGATCCGTCAAAGAAAAGACGGTGGCTGGGCGCATAACCTGTTAAGTTTTGAGACATTGTGTTGAACAAAGATGGCGGCGTAGTTCAGATCAGTAACCAAGATGGCGGCGTAGTTCAGATCAGTAACCAAGATAGCGGCCAAGAATTAAATACGGTCCGTGACGTAGTAAACGACGAACTGATTGAATCCAAAATTCGACAATTTTTATAATAATTTTGGGACGTTTTCATTGGTTGTTTAGGTAATAAAACTTCTTAAATGCACTTGTGATATTAACTTTAGTTAATATCTGATTGTTCCTTCTTTAATCGGATGTTTTGTTCTATTATCGATTTTCGACACTATAAGATGGCATTTCGATATAAAACCTATCTAATGACACCCCCAGACATATCAAATACCTTCGTGTGAAACTTTTTTAAAAATCGGCTCAGCCGTTTGTAAGTCTATAGAGAATGGACTCATATACACACATACACACACACACAAAGGGCATTTATATATATATATATATATATATATATATATATATATATATATATATATATATATATATATATATATATATATATATATATATAAAGAAAAACACCGGTTCTCCGAGGTGGAGACGCTAACCTTAATATATCGTTTAAAAAATCAACAACAAAACCACGTAAACAGATAAACGATAAAAGCAGAAGCAGTAAGTCGTCTATGGCATCATGGCGTCATGGATTAGGGCGCTGGACTGAAATACATAAGGTTCGAATCCTAACAAAAGTCAAGCTACGCTAAAGAGGAGTAGGTCTCCTAAACACGCGTGTCCGTAGATTACTGTTTTTAAAAATAATAAATATATATAATTTTAAAACAAAGAAGTCTTTTGAACGCTGATGTTATTAAAACTAAAATTCTTTTCTACAGTTTGCATTTTGGAGACGGAAGTGTTTTGTTGAGATAAGTGACTTCTATATTAATCGTACTTTTTATTTTTAGATTCAAATATTAAAAAAAATGGTGGGATCTTTCTATCGATCCAGTAGATATCTCACTGCTGATGCAATTCTCTATATAAGAGCCAAGTACGTCCAAGGATGGAGTACTGTTGCCACATCTCGGCAGGAGCTGCTAGAAAGGACTTGTCCTGCCTTGATAGAGTTCAAAATAGACTTCGTAGTCTCATAGGACATGTCCTTTTCTCTTTCCTGCAACCGCTACCTCACAGAAGAGATGTTGCGAGTTTGTCTCTGATGTATCGTTATTTTCATGGAAAGTGTTCGACTGAGCTTCAGTCTATGGTCCCCCCTCGCCAAACTTTCACAAGAAACACTCCTCTAGCTGAAAACACTATCAGTAATTCCCCCCACTCTTTATCTGTGCCTAAACCTAAAAGTAGATTCCATGAACAAAGCTTCTTTCTTAGAACTGCACGCCTGTGGAATTGTCTTCCGTTTTCCTTCTTTCCGGCTAACTACAATATGGTTGTCTTCAAGTCTAACGTAAACAAGTTCTTGATGAGCCGTTTCATATAAGTTAACAAATTTACCGAATTGGTTACTATATTGTCCAATTTCTACTGTACAATCTTTAACCTTATCCTCGAGTGGCCTCCTGGCCTTGATAATGTGGTGATGCGTGTGTAAAAAAAAAAATATATACCAGCAGAGGTACCAGGCGTTGCTCGGGTCCACATCAAGTTCCGTTTGGACGCACCTGCTAAACTAAGGATATTGAGCACTTTTTCATTATTATATGTCGATTCCATCGTGGGCAACATAGATACCCGCTCAACAATTTCAAAAATAAAAATTACGATAATCCTATTTAAAAACGATTAATACACCAAAATGTAATCGCCCGAAAAAAGAAGAAATATGTGACAGAGAGGTACGAAGAGAAGAAGCTATTCTCCAAATTTTTAGCTCTTTTTCATGACTTTATACCAGCGGAGGGCTGCTTGGCGTTTCCCGTGTGCGGGAAAAAAATCCCCCTCCCCACAAAAATATGAATCAAAGCAACTTTTTTTTCAATCAAACTGTCGCGCCAACTTCCTCGGTCAAGTGATTGTGCCTCCCAGTTTAGGATATTAATGCCCATTTCCTTTAGATGGCGTTCAACTACGCCTTTGGACCAGAGTTTTTGCCCAGCCATTCTTCTATTGCCATTCTCTAGCTTTCCATAGAACAGCATTTTCGGCATCCTGTCGTCGGCCATTTTTACAATATGGTCAGTTCAACACCGTTGTGTGGTTGCAAGCATTACTTCTATGCTGTCCGTGTTTGCTCTTTTTAGTACTTTACTGTCGTCACGTAATCATTATACCTGATTTTCATTATGGTCCTGAGGTGGCGATTCTGTACTGCCTTCAGCCTTCTAGAATAGTGTACATAATACCTATATGTTCATAATACCTATATGTACATAATACCTATATGTACATAATACCTATATGTACATAATACCTTTATAATCTAATATCTTACCTTAATAAAATTTATGAGCAAATCAATAAAAATGACCAAATCGAAACCGATGTCTCTAATTAACTGTGAAGTTGTCACCTAAGATAAATAATAGCGTGTCTGATAATCATGATGCCGTTGACGCCAGGGTTTCTGTTTATATTGCTATTTAAGGAGAATTAGTCGCATAACCCATAAAGTACAAATTCAATAAAATCAACTCTTGGCGAATAATATTTATTGAACTTCAAACGTTTATTGCACATTAATGCAAAATTGCTATATGAATAATTTCCATAGCTCATAAACGCTGAAATAAATTATATTTCTTTTAGATAACACACACACACACACACACACATATATATATATATATATATACATATATATATAATGTTTGAAGTATATAACCGAACCACTACAATTGTCCAAGTATATTAATATATATATATATATATATATATATATATATATATAAATTAAATCCCTGAAACAGTGTGTCATGGTAAACGACTAATGATTCCTTAAATGAACATTAGTACGATAGTGAATTCCATAGAGTAAGTTGATGCATTAATTGCAGGTGATTAAATGAATGATAAAAATATAAAAATTAAGTTTTTTTATATAGTTTTAAAGGTTTAAAAGCTTCCAAGAATATATATATATATATATATATATATATATATATAGAGAGAGAGAGAGAGAGAGAGAGAGAGAGAGAGAGAGAGAGAGAGAGAGATGAGGGGAGAAAGAGAGAGAGGGGGAGAAAAAGAGGGAGAGAAATAAATAAAAAGGAAGAAACTCATCAATGTTCTGTCTTTATTTCCAGACTTCCTCTGGATTAATGAGATTAAGAAAATAAAAACACCAGTACAAATATTTGAAAAAAAAAAAATTTCGCGGGCGATGTGTGACGCTGTTCTATTTCGGAATAGTAAAAAGTCGTTGGACATGCAAAAAAAGGAGGGCAGCTTGCGTTGTTAAAGAGACAGGGAATTTTAATAATGTCATATACCCGTTAATATGCTTTTAAAAGATATGAACGCAGTTAATATTCTTTCTGGAAAAAATATGTCTGTTAAAATTCAAATATAGGTGTGTAACAGAACAGAAATAAGTGTGCTTATGTTATGTAATTTATTGATTGAGATTATGTGTATTAAACACCTTCTATAATAATTAATACATATAAGCTCAATCAATAAATTACATAACAAAAGCATGTTTTGTTATGTAATTTATTGATTGAGATTATGTGTATTACATACGGTATAATCATGTTCACAAATCGATTCTCGTTGAGCAACCTAAAACCTGGTAAGTACCGCACTGTCTATTTGGGAATACCAGGCGCTGTGTGTAAGAGGGCATCGCCACCTGCAAGAACTACTAAACAAAATAACGTCATTTCCTCTGGAGTAGAACTTGTGGTACAGTTTGAATATATATTTTTATGGCAATTAAGCTACACGGAGACTACCGCATTTTATCTGTGTAGGGATTCGTTAGGCTGAATAGTATAGAATCTGTGTTATCTGATGTTATATATATGTGTTATCTGATGTTATATATATGTGTTATCTGATGTTTTATATATATATATATATATATATATATATATATATATATATATATATATATATATATAAAGCTGAACGTCTGTGTGTGTGTCTGGTCACGAATAGGCTCCTATATGGTTGACTATTATAGAAAACTGATCACATATAATGATAGAAGATGTATCGAGACACAGGAATTGGTATGTTTGATATGGCATAATGATGATTCATTAAAATTGTGGGGTCTTCGTACGCGCCTAGTCCACAAAGTATGGAAATAAAAAATTAAAAAATTAAAAAAAACGTTTACAAGTGTTTTTGATATAGATGTCCATAAGAATACTAGGATAAGTATGTTTTAACTTAAATAGGGATGGTATAATAAAATTGTGGGGTCTGCATTCGCGCCTGGCCTCCATAGAATGGAAATAGGCACAAACTTTAATAAAGACTTTTCATATCTATCTGCGTAAGTATACTTTGATAATTATGTTTCAGTTTTAAGAAATATGGTATAATAAAATTATGGGGTGTTCGTTCGCGCCTGACCTCCATAGAATGGAAATATGCCACAAGGTTTGACAAGGTTTTTTAATATAGATCCACAGAATATTGTGATAAGTGTTTCAGTGTGAACAGGTATGGTATAATAAATTATGGGGTTTATCTATTTTATTTTTACTTTCATCATATTTTGCTTTGGTTTTGAAACCTTCAAATTCGAAGCTATCTCTTTACAACCCTTCCTTTTCATGACCTATCATACTTTCATAAATCAGAGTCCATTTTCTGTAGGCTGTTTTTGAACCCACTCAACGATGGGTACTTTTGCTAGTATATATATATTTCTGTAGAAATACATTTTCGTATAATATATACCAATCCTTATTTAAGAAACTCGATGTAATTACTGAGCAATATAGAGAATAAATGACAAAATACTATATTCCAAAATTCATGATGTTGACCATCTTATCATTTATTCCATTAATTCTGTTGATTTATATAATTCTTGATAGTATCTGTTTCGTAGCGCAAAATCACTTGATTATTATATCAATCAGTGAATCTATTAAGCCCTTAACTCATCAGAAGATATAGCAACAATCAATCCGTCAAAAGGAAATAAAGTGTGATTTGACATGAATAAAATCCGAAAATTGGAAGAGAAGCTGCATATACCTTTAATATGTTTCCATTACGCCATTTTAAAATTCAAAATGGCATAATGGCTCCTATATGCTTGACTATTATAGAAAACTGACTACATGCAATTATAGAAAAAGTATCGAGAATCAAAAATGGTTTTGTTTAATTTTGAACAGTGGTGATTTATTAAAACTGCAGGGTCTGCGTACGCGCCTGGCCCCAAAATTATGGAAATAAAAAATAAATTAAAAAAATTTACAAGGGTTTTTGATGTAGATGCGCATAATAATACTTTGATAAGTCTGTTTCAGCTTAGATAGGGGTGGTATAGTAAAATTGTGGGGTCTGCTTTAGCGCATGGCCTTCATAGAATGGAAATAGGCCACAAACATTAACAAAGTCTTTTGATATCTATCCGTGTAAGTATACTTTGATAATTATGTCTCAGTTTGAAGAAATACGGCATAATAAAATTATATGGTTTTACGCCTGACCTCCATAGAATGAAAATATGTAACAAAGTTTAACAATGTTTTTTTTTATAGATCCACATAAGAAATTTGTGATAAGCGTGTTTCAGTTTGAACAGGTGGGGTATAATAAAAATCTGGCTTTCATAGAATGTTTTTTAATTTTCTTTTACTAAAATATAGTTTAAGAAAAAAAAGTTGTATGTGAATAATGTCGAAACCAATTTAATTGACCGAAATAGGATTTGACAATATTTAAAAAGTTTGTGATAAAAATAATAGGTTTAAACTGTTTGATATTATTTTCTGACACTATTCTCGTCCCCTTTAAGTAACTAAGTTTGTTTTATATCAAAGTTACTTCAAGGTGTTTAGGTGTTTCCGTTTTTATCATAAACTATTACAATATTAATCAAATCCTATTTCAGTCACCTAAATTGGTTTTGAAAATACTCTCAAACAAATTATTTTACTTAAACTATGTTTTAGGAAATAATTAAAAACCATTTATATTTTAGATGGCCATTCATTTAATATTATCAAATAAATGAAAGAATTAATTAATGAGGTAGATAGAGTATGCCACAGTAAAACACAATTTTATGAAGTATAAATCAAAATTGTGAGAAGCAAGAATAACCTCATTCAAAAAGGATTTGTTCTCCTTTGATCGACGAGGAAAGAGAAGATACTAACTTTTTATTTAGTTATTCGACAATGAAATTAAAATTTTTCTTTCCATGTTATTTTTAGTTTCGATACCCCAAAATTTCAAGTTATTTTTTTACATGCTATCATACATCATAAACCCTTCTTTGAAGGCTTTTTTTTCTCAGTCAGCCATGGTACCTCTGCTAGTATGTATATATATATATATATATATATATATATATATATATATATATATATTATTGGTGTTTAGTCAAGCAAACTAATTAGTCAAATTCACGGTTTAATGCTTTTATTAGTCAATGGTAGGGGTTCTCTCAAACAAAGACTGGGTTTTACTTCAACTTGTTGTTTTGCATAGACATGACCATGTTTTTTAATATTTCTAAATAATAGGTGAGATTATTTTAACGCATATTGGAGTATTTTACTATCTTTATTTTAAGTATTTGTTTATTTTAGTTTTATTGAATTATTCTATTTTATTATTTTATGTATTGTTTTCCAAATGTAAATTCAAATCAGTGTATAAAATTGTTGGTTATTTCACTTCTGCGTTTTAATACGTTTTGGGGTTCTTTAAAGCTTAGAATTTCTTTTTTAGATATAAACTACATGGATCTTCTAAATGTCTACATGTACTGACCTGTTGAAGTGTTTGCGGCTCGATTATTCATGAGCGTCTGCTGTTTTTGAAATCCAAGTGCAAATATAGATTTATATACAGAATTTTCTATAAGTCTGATTTTTAATCTTTCAGCTTGATTGTTTTAATATAAAAGAATCATGTAAACGTTCTCGAATCAGTTGTTATCAACTTAGGACAATCGTCACTGTGCAAACAAAAGTGTACACATGTAATTTAGAACTTATGGCCGTACGTTAAAAATGTCTCTTCCTCCGCTTTTTGCACTCGATAATTATTTATGGTCTTTTGACCATGGTAATAATAATCGATATTTCTCCCATCGTTGTCAACGGTTGCTTTGAACAGGTCGACTGAAAAAACGTATTGTAAATGGTTTTTATCTATCTTTTCTTTTACTAATTGTTTTAAGGGTTTGTATAAAAAAAAATAATAGCAGTACGCCCAATATTTGATAGTCTATTAAATTTTCATACCCATAAAAATTATATATATATATATATATATATATATATATATATATATATATATATATATATATATATATTATAGTGCCGGCAAAAAGAAAGACTGCACTTGTAACTTTTCAAAAATTGCAAATTTAATTTTGAAACAAACTATACCTCATTTGATTAGCCTTTTATTCCTCTATAATTTTACCTGTTCATATTTTACTTTTAATTGAAATATTCTAGTATTCACGTCAAGTTTTAAAAATAACTTCAAATTGAGGAGGTAAAAAGAAAGTCCGCAACAAAAGATTCGCTTAAAACCAGCTAAACTTATCCCCCTAAATCAGTTTAAAATATCCACCAACAGGCAACAAAACATCTCTAATCGGAATTGTTGTTGTTACAGGTGATACAACGTAACATTTAGTCCATATGCCACGACTTTCTCTTAATGATCGTTAGGGGCCTATTAATCTCCACCAATCGAGAAATCGGCCGCAGATTGAAATGTGATAAGAAAACGGTACGAAAGACTGTGCAAAAGCATCAAAACATCGGCAGTGTTCGTGATGCCCCTAAATTTGGTCGTACTAGAGTTACTTCTAACAGGGAAGATAATGCTATCAAGATCCGTAGCCTAAGAAACAGATTTGAAACGGCTCACCAAATCCAACAACAGTGCAATCTTGAAAAAGTGCTCTCTTTCTGCTGTCAAGAACAGATTAAAGGAATTTAATTTGCGAGGATATGATATCTGTAAAGAACAGAAAGCGCCGTCTGGACTTCGTCAGATGCAAAGAAGATCGTGGCTCTTCATATTGGTCAAAATTGCTTTTTAGCGACGAAAGCAAATTCAATAGGCTAGGCACTGATGTTAAGCAGTACGTCCGTTGGAGGAAAAACGAAGAATTTAATCCTAGGTGCTCAGTTATGGTTGCACAATCTCCAGACTTTAATCCTATCGAAAACGTATGTCATTACATCAAGCAACAGCTACGCAATGATAAAATTTCAAATTTGGAACAATTTTGGACAAAAATTAAAGAAAAGTGGGATGCCCTTTCCCTGGAGTATTGCTGCAATCTAATTCAAGGAATTCCAAAAAGATTGCAGGCTGTCAAATTGCAGAAGGGCTACTAAATATTAACTAGTTCGTTGTGTTCCTATTTTATTTGTGTTTCATTAATGTCCTAAAGTTATATTTAGATAACAACTTTCCATTGTGCGGACTTTCTTTTTGCCTCCTCAATTTGAAGTTATTTTTTTAATTGACGTGAACACTAGAATATTTCATTTAAAAGTCAAATACGAACAAGTAAAATTATAGAAGAATAAAAGAAAAATCAAATGATGTATAGTTTGCTTAAACAGTTGCATTTAATTTAGCTTAAATTTGCAGTTTTTGAAAAAAATTACAAGTGCGGACTTGTATATATACATATATATATATATATATATATTAAAGATTGCGTAAATATTATAAAACATAATTGCAACTATTTTCTGATGTAATCATGCCCATACTTTTTTATTTTCATTTAAAATTAATGGGTTCTTATTCTTCTGAGTCACGGCGTAAAATATTCAGAAATTGACATAATAATTATATGATTGTTTCTTCGCTACGCAACAAGTGCTCTCAAGAACTGAACATTAAAACATGCTGAAAGAAACAGACGGGAAGATGAACAAAATTTTGAAACTTGGAATATAGGCTTTTGTAATTTATTTGTAAACGTCTTGTAGTTTTTACATACAATAAATAAAAGGATTGGTATAAATAATGGGTGAAATATTTCCCCATAAGCACACACACACACACACACACACACACACACACACACACATATATATATATATATATATATATATATATATATATATATATATATATATATATATATATATATATATATACATGAGCCCGACAATATGTTTCGGACACTTTAGTATCCGACTTTCCGAGTATCATAGAGTGGCGAAAACATATAAACACAATACCTGTAATAATGTAATGGGAGAAAATCGATTAGGTAAGGAAAAATATTTTCATCATTTTTTACAAAACACACGCGACATTTTTTTTTTTTTTTACAGGCATCAGTGAAAAACTGTTTATAGTCTGTAATATCACCTTTCTTCTCAATAACTTTTAACAATCTCTCTTCATAATGATCAAACATATGCATAATAACATTTCTACGTGTTTCTATTAGTTGTTTTTGTTTTTTTTTGGGGGGGGGCATCTAGTATTTGTTCCCATAGTTAAGCTTCTTTCGTTATTTCAGGTCCATCATAGACAAGTTGCGCATGCATTTCCCAAACATTTTCTATTAAATTTAGATCTGGACTTTTTGGAGGCCATTCTAAAGTAATCATATTCACTTTAGCCATCCATTCTTCCGTGTGTTTTGACACATGGATGCTGCAATTGTCTCTCTTCTTATCCTTGTATGGGCTTTCACGTCTAGCAACTGCTTGTAGCTTTTCTGCCGTCTTAAAGCCACTCCAACCATATATTTCCATTAGCAAAGATCATACCCCAAACCATAACTACTCCTCCTCCCATCTGTCGTTTGTTCAGTACAACAGGCTCACCCCTTCTCGGCCAAGTACACCATCCATCAGGCCCATCATACTTGAAACGCTTCTCATCAGTAAATATAGCCTTCTTAAAGTCAACATGCTTTGTTAACCACCTTTTAGCACTCTCCAGTTTGTTTGTTTTTGTTAGTGTAATTTTTTTCTTAGCCTTTGCATACTTCAAACCCAATCGTATGCAGCGTTCTTTGTACTGTTCGGACGTTTACATCCAATTCACATTTCTCCTTCGCTTTTCAAAAGCTGTATCACAGTCCTCTTCACAGTCCTCTTTATTCTCCTTTCAGTCCTCTGGCTAATTGATCTTTTCCGTCCTCTCTTCTTTTTCCGCTCGGAGTTTGTCTTCAGCATGTATTCGACCGTGGATTTCGACAGCTTCAAATTTCCTTCTGAAGCTGAGGCCATCTTCCCGTTTCTTCCGTGCCAAACAATCGATTTTTTATGCATTTACCTCATTAAACCTTATTGTTTTGCCAGTAGAATAGAACAGATAATTGATTCTAATGATGACAGCTAAATTTACAAGCAGAAAATCTGCATACAGCAACATAGACATGAACATAGTTCTTAATAAAATAGGATTTTTGTCATGTCCGAAAAATACTGTCGCGCAAGTTTTCGCAAAAAATCACAAAGGAACTAAAATTATCAAAGCCAAACTAAAAAAATGATTACACTCGTAGTGAATTTTAACTCCTCAACTACGTACTTACAATCTCAAAAGTTTTTTGCACTAGTAACCACCTGGAATTACTTTTTTCAAAGTCTCCAAAAAATATTGTCGGGCCCCTATATATATATATATATATATATATATATGTGTGTGTGTGTGTGTGTGTGTGTGTGTGTGTGTGTGTGTGTGTGTGTGTGTGTTAATTTATACAGATATATTAAGCGGTATTCAACATAGGTTGAATTGGATCTTCCGCAAAGGAGGTATCTAGAGAAAATTAAATTGTAGTTACACGTTAACACGGACTCGCACATTGTATATGAAAGTCTCGTAAAGAAACAAAGGACAGAAAAAAAGAAATTCGATTCTGCTTTTTTTCAGTTTTAACAAAAGGCATTTATTTATGGTACTTTCCAAACTACGCCTATATCTTGGCTTTACAAATATCTTAGTTTCTCTTCCAAGCGGGTTTTTCAAATCTCTCTTGCTGGCATGTGTTTTGTCTCGCTGTCGACTTGTCAACTTGTGATAGGTGTCACATTGAGCACTGTACATGATACCAACAGTAAATGCATCTCGAACGTCGTGTTTTCGAGTTATGATGAATTCAATAAGTTGAACATGCCTTAAACGTAGATGTGTCCACGTAACTTTGTGCGTCAGTTTTCGAAGAAAAAAAAAGATAGCAAGATTTGATTCTGAACACAGCTCTAGTAGCTTAAGGCCATTAGCATTCATGGTACCGATATCATAGCGGCCAAGAGCACTCCAGGTCTCATAGTTTTTTCTCAACACGGGCATTGAAATCACTAAGAAAAACAATTGTTTCATTAATTGGTGTAGATGCAACAACGGAGCGCAGAGACTCGTAGAAACGCAAGATGTTATTCTCATTTGCTTGAAGGTCTGGTGCATAGACTGAAAGAATAGTGATGAATCTGTTTGAAAGAGGAACAAGAAGTTTCATAATGCGATTACAGATACTGAAAGGATATTCCACAGTATCTAGGATATTTTAATTGCAAAATCGACTCCAACGAGTGTAGCTTGATGACACCTCTGACATTTGATCTTCTCCCGAGAGACGGGTTTCTGACAGAGCAGCAATATCTATATTAAGTCTCCATAGTTTGCAATGACAAGCGCTGTCCTTCGCTCTGGGCGGTTGGATGGTTCTTTTATCAAAAAGAGTACATACATTCCAACAGAATAAGTTGAGTTTTACTCCTTTTTGAAGATAATTTTTTGTTTTCTTCCTGCTTACATGAACCACCCTTAGCCGCAGGAGATTAACCAGTGACAGTATTACAGACAATTTTTGTTGCACCTTTTCTAACTGTTTGTCAAGATTCTGGATGAGCGACGCTTTCCCTAAATAGGGCTGCTCAGTAACAGGAATCCCCACCGGAATGTATCTGTCATGTGAAGGCACAACAATGATGTTAAGATTCCTGATTCCTGTCGCCTCTGTGCAGATTTGTGACTATGTACCTCCAACTGGTCAAGTCAGTACACGTTGCCACTCCTCCATCGCCAGAGGACTTGAAATGAACGGCAGATAAAAGATAAAAATATATATAAAAAAAAAACATATAAGATAAAAAGAGAGATCCCAAGTAACATCTATACATCATTGTATTAAAGTGACAAGCGCTTGTATGACACGAGTGCAATTCTCTGAGCCTCCGCAACAATAACCCAGTGACAATCTATTGCAAGATGACCGGTAATTGTTTTGGCCGCAGATTTTTCGCAAGAGTTGTCCTCTCCTAACCCGGTTCGTAAGAGCTCCTTATGTAACACCAAAGAGAGGCAGCGTGAAATCGTCAGTGACCATTAACTTTTAGTTAAGACGCAGTAGTATTAGTTGGGAGAATTTCTTTGGTTGTTGAGGACATGGGGCGTCGTCCTCATATTGAGAATCGCCACCCCATGTGGGGACGAATGTAACACCAAAGAGAGGCAGCATCAGACCATTAGGGTCGATGTAACGCTTTTATTTAACGTTAGTATTTTATCCCGGGCAATATCGGATAATCGAAAGATAGATGTTAAGATTTTATTCCGGGCAACACCGGTTAACTAAAAGATAAATGTTAATATCTTGTGCCGGGCACTACCAGAGAACCTTGCTGGCTTCAATTCTGCCAAAGTATTTTTTTCTTTCTTTAAAGTAAAACAATAATAAATGATTTAGTCAAAATGGACAGAATGATAACTTCAAAAAAACATACGTTTTGTTTTCAAGTCGAGCGATGGTGACAAATTCCGATACAGTCATATCCAGTGCAAAAAAGGGAAATATTTTTTTCCTTTGATTGCTTTGAACTAAAAACCACACACACACACATACACACACACACACACACACACACACACGTAATTGTTGGCGTCACAAAATATATTTGTGACAAGATCAAAACGAAGATAAATAAATTCTTTGGAGTTAAAATTTCACACACGCATTTGTCGGCTTTAAAGAATGTTTTTTCGAATCAAATATTAAATGATTTGGTGTGACCATGATAAAACCATTTGAAATTTAGATCAAGAGATTTTTCAATTTTCAATAACATATTTTGTCGAGATGTTGACAGAATAATAAATTTGGTCCATTTCCTTTGATAATGACAAGTGTCACATCTAAGGGCAGAATTCACGAAGCATTTTTTTTTCTGGGCGCAGTTTTCTTACTTACGTGGTTACCGCGTATTACGCAGTTTCTGAATTATCCAATGAGAGAAAACTGGTTATTTTCCATTGGGCGTTTTTGGTTGATCGGGGAGGAGTTAGAATTATTCTTGGATTGTGGGAGGTGGCCAATTTTGGTCATCAGTCAAATTATCCAATGAGAGAGAATCAGACGATTTGGTTATTGAGCATTCTGATTGGTCGGGAAGGAATTGGTAATTGTCGCCCCGCTCAGTGATGTACTATATAAAGACCAAGAAAGTCAGAATTAGAACAGAAAGATTTAGAGACAGAAGAGAGAGTCAAGCAACCTTACCTCTCCTCTCTCCCCCCCCTCGCCTATTGCCGTTAACTAAAAAGGGTTAAATTAATAGACTTGCGAATTCCAGATTGAGAACAGAAGTCGGAGCAAAACAGAGCGAGTCCGAGAGTCAAGCCACCTCACCT
Source organism: Euprymna scolopes (assembly GCF_053919585.1). NCBI lineage: Eukaryota > Metazoa > Mollusca > Cephalopoda > Sepiida > Sepiolidae > Euprymna > Euprymna scolopes. Next base: position 24,574,455 of record NC_136497.1, read on the forward strand.
TTTCTCTCTCTCTCTCTCTCTCTCTCTCTCTCTCTCTCTCTCTCTCTCCCCTCGCCTATTGTCCGATAACTAAAAAGGGTTAAGTTAATAGACTTGTGAATTCCAGCAAAGGAGCCCCCACTTAGAAGTTTAAATGCTTGCTTACAAATTCATACTCCAAACTGTACATGTGTTTGTATATATTTCTTTTATGGTTTTCTTTTAATACATTCTATATAACCCAATCTCCGGAGTCTTTGTTATTCAAAATTCTTTGATGTGCTGATGTTTTCCCTGTTATTTTTTTACTTGTGAAACTGCTTCCGTCAACGAGCACCCGGTATCTCCGAAGACGAAATTTCTAGACGATCACAGAAGATCCGGCATTGTGGACATTGCAGCAAAGACGATTTCACCAACGCACTGAAGAAGGGCTTACTGGGTGACGCGACGGTCACGGCGCGGTTTCATACTTATACCTCCTAATGCCATTTACCCATGAATTGAACTTAAGTAACTGGGTGCTAGAACCTAGTCCACACGCCGGTAAGTCATGAATGCCGCAGTCAGTAAGGCCTACGCTCTTCTGTAGGTTTCTGTCAGGGTTACCTCAATCTTAGCCTTTGGTTTAAAAACCTTATCCTACAAGGCAGTGAGGTCCAGTGATCTGGCGCTGAACACTCGCCATCTATCAGAGCCCCGTTAGCGTAGCAGAACTCACGACGTGCACATGGGGATGATTTGATTGGGAGAAGCTATATATGACGCTAGAGAATCTGTGTGCTTTTAACACACGCCCACACCAATCCTAGAACTCCAAACATAAACATAAACATATACTTAAACACAGACCTACAATAATATCCATGTATATATATATATATATATATATATATATATATATATATATATATATATATATATATATATACAGGGGTATTGTGGAAGCATCCTGTAGATTATGTAGCTACACTTTGTGAGCACCCTGTATATATATATATATATATATATATATATATATATATATATATATATATATATATATATATATATATATATATATATAAAGGGTGTCCACAAAGTCTGGGTACATTATGTTATACACACATGTATATATATATATATATATATATATATACATGTGTGTATAACATAATGTAGCCAGACTTTGTGGACACCCTTTATATATATATATATATATATATATATATATGATACGTAACATATATACTCACAACCACACACTCAAACAGATACCTACATATATATCTATCCACATGACAGAAATGCATGGCATATGTTACCTAGTGTTTATATATATATATATATATATATATATATATATATATATATATATATATATATATATATAGCTAACTAATCAAAATTATTGTTATTCCAACTCGCAGGTTACTGTTTTCGGTAGCCAATGGCCGGGCTTCACCCAAACAAAGGTTCGGTTGGGTTCTACTTCCTATTCTTCTGTTCTGTTTTATAGAGATACGCACCCTGTTTTGTGAAGTTGTCGGTTTAATAGTTTAACTCATCTGAACACGTGCTTGCTTGGAGTACATTTTTAATACATGCGCACACATTCGCTTTTCCTAATTTTTAAAACTCTTCAGAGAAGACATTAAGTCGGTTGATGTAAGAACTAAAATACCATTAAAGGGTATGCTTTTTGAGATTATAATTACAATATATTACCATGCCGAAGTGGAATCTTTAGCTAGTTTGAATAACTTAAATAAGACTTTTAATCAGATTTGCACAGACAAAAGCGAGTTTCTGAAATTAACTCTACGTAAGGTTGCAATGAATGAGTCAAATGTAGAAACTTCTGAGGCAGTTTTAGCTGTGAACGTTTCTTTCTTTACTTTCTTTTATTAACATAATTATTTATTTTCCCCCAAGCCACAATTGATACGTTTTGTTAATAGCTGGATAGAATGGCTTAACTACGGTCGGTTTTGTCTACAATAATGTCTAACATTCGTTCGGCCATACTCGCTACACACAATGAGTGAGCGAGGCTTGTTGACGAAGTTGTACACCGTTCATACATGAAGAAACACTAATTAAGCCAAAGTTTCTCTTAATCATAAAGATGATTACGATTATTTACGCATTTGAATTTCTACCTTCTCACCAGATTTAAAATGGTCCGAGCAGAAGAGCCAATCAAAGTTGGTCACTTCAATGTCCGTTATTTCGACTTGCAGATCCCGACAACGTTGTTATATAAATTCCATTTATCGTCAATCTTCCAACTTTTCCGGTTTTAGTTCAGTGGATCTCAACAATCATTGGAATTACGACAGTACGTATATTTCTTTATACAACTAACAAAAAAATCGTTCTTCATATGTATGCATATATATATATATATAGAGAGAGAGAGAGAGAGACACAGAGAGAGAGAAAGAGAGAGAGAAAGATAAGGTTGTTAAAATATGTGGTGATTAAGTTCACCCCTTCAAATAATCGTCAAGATAAATTTTATTGAAATTCGTGTTTTATGTTATTTAGTTAAGCTAGCTAACAAATCAGATTCACTGTTATTATCACCTGCAGGTTTATATTTTCTTTAGTCAATGACCAGGCTTCACTCCAACAAATGGTCAGCTGACTTTTACTTCCTATTCTATTGTTCTGACATTGCTTTTTGTGACGTTTTGTTATTATCTACGCTCAAGAAAAACCTTAGAGACTGTGTTTATGAAAGAATCGAGGAGATGAAAGAGGCTGTGACGAGGGTCATTGACATGCTCATATAAGAGAACTTTCATGGGGCCTTCCAGAAATTGTTGGAACGGTACATACATATTAACAGAAAATACAGAAACGTATATTGTTTGAGTGGAACTTCGCTCAACTGGAAATACAAAGTAAGGTAAAGGCCCACTCCCACAGTCTCAGATCTAGACTACTCGATAGCAAAAACTGGTTACCGGAAGTGACGTCAGAAATAGTCCATCGTAAAAATTTGTAAAAGTTTGTTGCCCCTCCCAAGCTTTTTCTCTGTAAAAGCTGTTAATATCTCTTATGCTTAGGATCGATCATTAGCGGATAGGTGACTTTCTTTTTTCGAACCGACCATTGTGGTTCTGGTGTTGATTTGGCGGGTCGAGATCGAATGTCTTGAAAATGGACTCGGTCGGTTTTTCCTTCAACAGTAGTGTTTTGCTGGTGTCGTCCAAGCGACATCTTCTTAATTTCATGTAGGAATACTGGAAGCTCTCTAATTGTGTTATCTCTCGTTGTTTTTGTTTCGAAGTACGAATTCTCAATAGGTTCCCTTTTCTTCGGTATCAATCGTTTTGATTACAGGTACTCCAATTTAAAGTCATAATTTAGTAGGATAGTACCCCCATCTCAGTGGTCTATTGGCAGTAAATGTCGGTAAGCCTTTTTTGGATCCTAAAATCGTCAGAAATGGTTTATGATCAGTTTGTAACGGGAAAGTTCTGCCATGTAAGTACCTATGAAATTTCGTTACCGTGAATATAATACTTAAAGCTTCTTTTTTTCATTTGTGAGTACTGTCTTTCAAAAGAAACAGTTCTGAAGTTAGAGTATCCTTGATTTTTTCAAACGCCACTTGATATTCAGGCGTCTACTTCTAGGCCTTTTCCTTCTTTGGTAGTTTATTCAGCGGGGTGCGCAAGTCATGTATGTTCTTTATGAAGACCAGGTAGACGTTTGCTAGTTCCAGAAAACTTTGGAGCGCATGTACATTATCGGGAGTAGAAATGCTCTTTATGGCTTCTGCCCTCTCACTGTCGGGGAGTCTTCTGTTTTTATCAGTTATGTGTATTTCTTCATAAAATAAAAATAAAGTTCACTTCTAAAGACAGTCAGGAAAAACATATTCAAAAACTTGAGAAAAAAATATTGAACAAATAAAAAATGTTATACTTAAGTTTTCCAGTTTGGAATAAATTAAATGATTGAAAGAGTCAGTGAGGCACACGTGCGCTAAATGAGCAAATTATAAATTTACAAAGGGACAGCTTCTTGGTTCTTTAAAGTAGACAGTTGTGTTTTTTCTTTTTTTTATTGCAACAAGTAAAAAAGTTTAAACTAAAAAAAAACGCTTTGTAACAGAAATCGTTTTTTTGTTTTTACTTTTTTCTCTCAAAAAAACAAAAAAAGATTTTAACTTACGATTTGACTTTTGATTCTTCCTTCTTGTATTCGACCAAAACGTTAAGAAAATGACACTACAGATGAGAAGAGTAGTCTAATGGATCCAAATAATATTAAATGGTTTTCTTTTGAATTTTTATTGTGTTAAATAAACTTCATCTTTTTGTCATCTCTTTTTCTCTAATCAGAACGTAACAGCTTGATACAACTGAATGTGATTTGCATTTGAACACATTGTATATGCTATTACATTGTTCTCTAATATTTTGCCGAATATTTTCTCATTTTCACCTTCTGTGAAATGCACACAATATATACGATGAGGAACAGAACAAATGCAAAGGAATCTATTATTTTTATTTTTACATAGGCATCGCCACCTATCAAGGCCTAGGGGCCACTCGAGGATAAGAGTTAAAGAGTGTACAGTAGTCAATTGGACAATATAATAATTGTCAGTAATGGAAATTCAAAAACGTTGTTAACTTAAGGGGAACGGCTTATCAAGAACTTGTTTGTATTGGACTTGAAGACAACCATATTGTAGTCAGCTGGAAAGCAGGAAAACGGAAGACAATTCCACAGGCGTGCACTTCTAAGAAAGAAGCTTTGTTCATGGAATCTACGTTTAGGGTACAGCACAGATAAAGAGTGGGGAATTATTGATAGTGCTTTTTGCCAGACGGGTGTTTCTTGTGAAAGTTTGGCGAGGAGGGGCCATAGTTTGAAGCTCAGTCGAGCACTTGCCATGAAAATAATGATACATCAGAGACAAACTCGCTACATCTCTTCTGTGAGAAAGAGGTTACAGAGAAGAGAAAAGGACATCTCCTATGAGACTACGAAGTCTATTTTGAACTCTATCAAGGCAGAACAAGTCCTTTCTAGCAGCTCCTGCCCAGATGTGGCAAAAGTACTCCATTCTTAGACGAACTTGACTCTTATATAGATAGAAAATTGCATCAGCAGTGTGATATCTACTGGATCGATAGAAGGCTATTGTCATTCTTCCAGTGGCCACAGATTTAATGTATGTGTTCCATTGAAGATCAGGGGTAAAGGTCAAGCCCAGAAGCTTGTCAAAACTTGAGGTCTCCTGAAGACGAGAGCCATTCATTTCAATTGATGCCAGATGTGTGCTTCAAATTCATTTCAATTCACACAAAGACACACTAACGTTAGTAATGGTGACAAAATATTATAATGTTTCATTACAAACAGGTAAAAATGATTTAATTTTCATAAAATTTGATAAGAATTCTAAAGATATATGATCTTACACATTACAATGGAGTGTGCAAATATCTCCACTAAAAAATCTGTAAAGCCCTGAATATCCCATAGCAAATCCTGGGAACATGTTTACCAGAAAGAACAGTTGGAAATAAGTCATACACCATCCACTATGACTACGAAATTCCTACAGCTACATACCTAGAAAATGGGGCTATTAAGCATGATATAGTGAGATGGAACAAGAAGGAAAGTGTAGCAACCCTAGTTGAAGTAAGCGTCCCTAATGATGCTTGCTTTAACAGAGCAGAGGGGGAGAAAATAACAAAATACTAAGGCCTTATGTACGACATGAAAAGAAACTTAAAATCTTAAGAAGGTCTCAATCATACCCGTCATTATAGGAGCAACTAGGCTAATGAAAAAAAATTTCAAAAACTATCTGGCGAATATACCCGGTGAACCAAGTGCAAGAGAAATACAAACAATAGCACTTAAAGGGACGGTTAGAATCTGAAAAGGATCTCTCGGTTGGAGTAACTAAACTAATGGGAGAATGGTTGGCATCCGGTAGAATGCCCCATATCCATGAAAAATAAAGTGATTAGAAAATTAATTCACTGTTTTGTATCTTCTTTTACTACATGGACTACAATTTTACTACATGGACTACAAGAGGATTAATGAAATGGAATGATAATATGCTGATAATAATTGTTGAAATAGACCAAGTTCGAATACTTGTGAGAATCTGTTGAAGAAGACCATGTTATAATCATCAGGAATGCAATACCATTATAATGAAAAGCGAAAAAGCTATTGAAATTCCGTCTGATGCTAGAGTCGTGGATGAAGAAGGGAGTTTTCTTTTCATCTTGGTAGAAAGACGAACTTTTGCCATCTTACAAGGAGGAACCATAGATTTGAACTCACTTGAGGTCCATTCATGAAAATACTGTAGAGTGGAGAGAGACTAGTAATTGCTCTTGTGTCTGTAAGAAATATAAGAAACAGAAGAGCTCACCAATTACAAGAGTCGAACGGAAATTGTTGTGCGTTACGCTTCACCCACCCTCCAGATGTGGTGGCAGTACTCTGAAGCCTCGTATCGAAGGGCACTCACTCTAGACAGGTTGGATCGTTTTCCTCAAAAAGAGGAAGTTTCATAAGAATATCAAATTCATAAATGATCCCTAATCGTATGTATATCCTAGTCAGGGGACATGAAGACGTTCGGTTTTTGCAGTTTTTACATAAAGGTGCCACCCATTTGATATTGATCAGGTTCAATATTGCTTAACTTTGGTGATCTAGTAAGTACCGGTGTGTTAATGTAATTAAGCTGTAGCAGCACTCCATCTTAAAACATCGATGCATTAGAAAATTTTGAAATATGTTTGCATATTTCGTACATTACTTCTCAGCTAAATAAATGCTGTTATCTATAATATAAATATCACCTGTCTGTTTAAATGTATGTATGTATGTATGTATGTATGTATGTATGTATGTATGTATGCCTAAAACTTTTGACAATAGTGACGGATTTTTACGAGATTGGTATCGTTTTGAAGCTCAATCCTTCGGACGACAAATATCGAAAAATTGAACAAAAACATTAATTTTTTCACCCTCAACTGGGCACATTTCTACAAGGAGGGATCACTTTTTTTTCGCCAATATTTTCGAAAGTCATCCCCTTTTTTCGATTGACTAGCCTTAATTAAAACTTCTGCCATTTCCTGTTTGGCGATGGACGCAACGGCAAAGACGTCACGTTTTTTCACGTTCTTTTCCTCCTTCACGGTACAGGTTCGAGCCTGCCTACTACCACTTTTCTTTCTTTTTTTTTTTTTGCTCAATACACACCTCCAAACAGCCGGGCAACGCCGGACACCCAGGCTAGTATTTTTATGTACCGTTTTTAGTGCCACTGTTTGCCTCTTTTATTCATGAATAAAGACAACAAGGAGACTGACAATTCGATCATCGAACAATTTCGCAACACCGGCCATCATTGATTGAAACTGTTTCTAATTTACTTCTGATAAAATAGCGTTTTCATTCCGCGACGACATCTAACTGAGTCAAAACTAATTGATGGAGTTACATTCAAGTATTTCAGATTTGTTGTGGCTTTGTTTTCTGATCGACAACGGAAATGTTCGTTTTGTCACATTAATTCATGTATTATTTGTCAGAGTTCGACCGCGATATTCATGGATATTGTTCTAATTCCTTTATTTTGATTGATGACTTTTCCATAGTCTTGTTGAACTTGTGTTATTATTGACACTGTTTTTCAAGATCGAACAACGTCATATTATGATTGTGCATATAGAAGTGAAAAGAGACTTCAAGGGAAATCATCATCAAACGTTTTTCTCCGCGCTCTACAGAATAAAACTATCATCTCTTAATTGTCTCCAAGGTTTCCTGCCTCTCACTACTTTTTTAACTGACTGATTTATTTGGAAACTCAGTTTATAAATTAATATAAGAACTAGCCGGATCTGTGGAAATTTCACAGCGTACTCATTCGTATGTAATATATTGATATTGGCATTCTGTAGATGTTCAGTATAAATGGAGACGCTCTGATATTATGATAGCTTTTTTGTTAAAACTGTAAAAGTATTTATCTAAGCTAGCACGAACGCCCAGCAAACTCCGGTCTTAAAGTATGCTTAAATATGATATTTTAATTCTTTCAGATGTCGTATATGTTATTATAGAGTTAATGTTCTATGGATTTGTATATATTATAAAGTTGTGATTTCAATATATATATATATATATATATATATATATATATATATATATATATATATATATATATATATATATATATATATATAATTCTTGGTTCGTTGAAAGTCGATAAAAGCATATTTCTACATTACCAATTTAATTGAAATTTTCAGAAAATCTATCTGTAAAGTCAAAGAATGTTTGTATGTTATTAAAATAATTTAACATTGCGAATTATAAAAATATTAATTAAAATAAAAATATTTTTCGTAAGTCGTTTCTGCGAGACTGCCCGGTTTTATTTCTGGTAACTTCCGTTTCAACGACTCTCAAATTACAAAATAAGTAAAATAAAAAAGATACTCATGCAGAGAGAGATCCGTGCTGAAATGATAACGTTATTATTTAAAAGGCCATTCTTAACATGGGGAGGGGAGTGTTTTGTACCTATTCTGTACCTATTCTGTACTTTAACCTTACAATTGAATAAAAAAAACATATAAAACTTCAATTAAACGTGGAAATACGATTTAAAATATAGCGCGGATCACTCTCTGCAGTAGCACAAAAAAATCCCCTATTTTTTAAATTTAAATACATTTATGTATCTTACCAATTTTTTAAATTTTCAATTCCTTTGTTTATCTTAAGGCTTTTCACTCATCAAACATTACGCTTTAATTGTTTAGTTTCTTTCACGGTATTGTTCACATAAAAAAAGTTTGTTTTAACTTTTTCTAAACTGTTTCATTTTTACGACATGCCTCAGCGTATTATAAACACCCTAACCTCCCAATGTTAAAAACGGCTTTCAAATTAAAGACGCCCTTCTACAAATTTCGAAAGCCATTCTGAACATGGGGAGGTTGGGGATGTTGATTCCGAAAGCCGTTTTAACATAGGGAGGTTAGGATGTTTATAATATGATGGGACGAGTCGTAAAATTAACGAAGTTGCTATTCATTATTTATTGCAAAAATTGCTTGAAATTTATTTATTTGATAAAAAAATATACATTTTCTACAAACATTTATTAAGAAATACAAATAAACGGTAGTTTTTTTTTCTGTTGATGTTTCTACATTTAAAATGTTACTTTTCTTAGCATTGCCGGGCTGAACGCTGCGAAAATAATTACACAACACTTAACATTTTATTCATTGTTGATTTATTCAAACAGTCCTTTGGAAAATAAATATTTAAAATAGTGGGGTACTCCTTGGGCGTTGAGTTCCATGGCGACCAGCAGAATTATTTAGGGGTCGTTCCCTTAGCTCCCCGCTTAGTCAAGGCATGCGCACGTAACATTTATCATTTATTTACTTACGTTGCCTTTCGCACTTTTACAAATATTATTTATTTACGTTGGCTTAACTCTTTTCATGAATAAAAAAAGTAACTAAACCTGAATTTGTCACTTTTACAAACATTTATTTATTTACGTTGGCTTAACTCTTTTCAAGAATATTCGAAAAAAAAGTCTTACTCTTTATGAATATTAAAAGAAAAAAGTTACTAAACATTTATTAATAATTTCTCACTTTTACAAACATTTGTAATTCATGTATTTACTTACGTTGGCTTAACTCTTTTCATGAATATTAAAAAAATAAAAAATAACTAAACCACATATTGATAATTTCTCGCTTTTACAGACATTTTTAATTTACATGAGTGAATAATTTTTTTGGTAAATATTTACATTTAGGTCCACCGCAACAATTTTCTTTTTTAAATGACGACTTTTACTGATAAATAAATCTACTTCTCTGCAACTTTTATTGATAAATAAATCTACTTCACTGCAACGGGCACTGAACACCTCCTTTTTTTAATAGTATTTTCGGGTGGGTATGCTGATAACAAATATCAGTTAAATTTTGCAAATATTTTTTCACCTACACACCCCCTCCAAAAATGGGGTTTATTCCGGAAGTTGTTCTTAAGATGAGAAGTTTGGGGGGGTGATTATAAGGTGAACCTAATCTAAAAAAAATACCAAGTTAAATGATTGAAATAATTTCTCACTTTTACGAACATTTTCACATGCGCACATAAGCAATTATTATTTTATTACCTTTTTTTACTTTTTTATTTAAAAATTAGTAAATTTCAATAAATAGAATAATAAATCATTTATCATTAATATGAGTTTTTGATTTTGTATTGAATGAAACTTTTTTTTTTCATTACAACAATAATGAACTAATTTAAATCTTCCAGCATGCGTTTAAGGGTTACGAAATTATCAATAAATCGTTTAGTTCAGGACTGCCAGCAACCATTGTAAGAAAGTAATAAGGAACGCAAGAGAGTTGTATGCTCAATCGGTTAAGTCCAAAGTAGCTGAGCAGCGGCTTGATTCCCACCAGTTTTGGCAAATAGCAAACAGAATCCTGAACAGAAGCGTGTGCTCCATCCCAACTATTATCAATGGACCTGAGGTAATCTCGTCAGCATCAGACAAAGCCAAACTCTTTGTCAAGAACTTTGCAGCTAATTCTACCCTTTGCGATCAAGGCCGCCAATCCCCAATATTTCCTCCTGTATCAGAAAACACGCAATGTGATTGATTCCAGTAAAGCAACCGGCCCTGACGGTATTCCAATTATAGTACTCAAAAAACTTCAACCTGAAATAGCGCCCATACTTACAAAACTGTTTAAACGTTGTCTTAAGGAGAATAGTTTCCCATCTCCCTGGAAAATCTCATCAGTATGCCCTGTATTTAAGAATTCAGGTGATCGCTCATCCACCTCTCAGTACAGGCCAATAAGTCTCCTGTGCGTCATGAGTAAGTTGCTGGAATCTGTGTTAAATACAGAAGTAATCAACCATCTCAACAAAAATAACCTTCTTAGTGACACTCAATATGGTTTCCGTTCTGCTAGATCTACAGCAGATGTGCTTACAGTTATATCGCATAGGATTAGCAAATCTCTCGACGGTGGCAATCTTTCTAGGGCAATTGCTCTTGACATATCTAAAGCCTTTGATAGGGTATGGCATAAAGGTTTACTTCATAAGATCGCTAGCTATGGTATAGCTGGAAAAGTCTTCTCAATTATTAAATAATTTCTTTCTGATAGGTTCATAAGAGTATTAGTTGATGGGCAAAAATCAGAAGCTCACACTATTAATGCCGGTGTCCCTCAGGGGTCCATCCTGGGCCCAACTCTTTTCCTGATCTACATTAATGATCTTCCAAATCACATCCTTACATCATTTGTAGACATTTATGCTGACGACACTACCATTTATGGTAGCACATCTAAGACAGTAAACGACCAAGTTCTCTCCAATTCTCTCTCCTCTGATCTTCAGCACGTAGTACAATGGGGTAAGGAGTGGCTGGTTACTTTTAATGCATCTAAAACCAAGCTTCTCCCTTTACATCATCAACATTTTGAGCCACATCTGGCATCAATTGAAATGAATGGCTCTCGTCTTCAGGAGGCCTCAAGTTTTGACAAGCTTCTGGGCTTGACCATCACTCCTGATCTTAAATGGAACACGTACATCAAATCTGTTGCCAAGGCCGCTGGAAAAATGGTGGGATCTTTTTATCGATCCGGTAAATATCTCACTGCTGATGCTATCTCTATCTATTTAAGAGCCGTCCAAGGATGGAATACTGTTGCCACATCTGGGCAGGAGCTGCTAGAAAGGACTTGTCCTGCCTTGATACAGTTCAAAATAGACTTCGTAGCCTCGTAGGAGATGTCCTTTTCTCCTCCTTGCAACCTCTATCTCACAGAAGAGATGTAGCGAGTTTGTCTCTGATGTATCGTTATTTTCATGGAAAGTGTTCGACTGAGCTTCAATCTATGGTCCCCCCTCGCCAAACTTTCACAAGAAACACTCCTCTAGCTGAAAACACTATCAGTAATTCCCCCCACTCTTTATCTGTGCCTAAACCTAAACGTAGATTCCATGAACAAAGCTTCTTTCTTAGAACTGCACGCCTGTGGAATTGTCTTCCGTTTTCCTGCTTTCCGGCTGACTACAATATGGTTGTCTTCAAGTCTAACGTAAATAAGTTCTTGATGAGCCGCTCCATATAAGTTATCAAATTTACCAAATTTTCATTACTAATGATTACTATATTGTCCAATTTCTACTGTACACTCTTAACCCTTATCCTTGAGTGGCCTCTTGGCCTTGATATTGTGGTGATGCCTATGTAAAAAAAGCTAACGTCAGTAAATAAAAAAAGCGTTACGTGCGCATGCATTAGCCTTGACTAGGGGGAGGCTAAGAGAGCGACCATTAAATAATTATGTTGGTCGCCATGGAACTCAACGCCCAAGGAGTAAACTGGCACTTATGCACTTATGTTATCGTGCTATTTTTTAAATAGTATTTTCACGCTAAATTCAAATTTTACAATATCTTTTTCTTTTATTGATTTGTTAGGTGAAAGTACAGATAACCCGGTCGGTTTCTAATGTGTGGAAAATCTTAATCCCAAAAAAAAGGGTACTCTGGATACTAACAAAAAATTAAAATTGCCTCAGTCTCGAAATATTTCTCTACTGAACGAGGAAAAAAACGGTGAAGTGTAGTTCACCTTCTATTTCTCTCCCCCTCTCTCTTCCTCTCTTAATATCTCTCTCTATCCATCTCTCCCTTTCCCTCTCTCAATCTTTCTCTCTATATCACCCTCTCCATCTCTCTTTGAGCTCCTTTCTCTCTCTAACTCCCTTTATCTCTCTCTTTTCCTTTGTCTCACCTCTCTCTGTTTCTAACTCTCCCCTCTCTCTGTGTATCTATCAATCCCGTTATCTCTCTCTATCTCCTCTTTCTCTATTTTCCTCTCACTTTCTCTTTTCTATCTATATATCTTCCTCTCTATCTGTCCATCTCTAATCCCTCATCCTATTTTAGTCTCCTAAATCAATTACAGTGAATAAGGCATTATCAAAAATTGGATAAGTCCTATTTTAGTCACCTAATTAACTGACTGTGAGAATAGAAGTTATTTGGAAATTACTGCTACCTTGAACAACACCAGAAGTAACTGGTAAAACCTTTCTAATTAAATTGATTTTGGCAGCTATTCGGTAACAAAATGACATAACCTTAGCCCTTGCTGCATGAGGAATACCTGCGACCTTGCTGCCAAGTAGAAGAATTATTTATTCTACTTTGAAACATTCAATTTTTCAAAAATCTCATGTTCGACATCTCCAAAACATCCAACATGGGGAAAAATATTGCAGAAATGCAAAGTTATTGCTTAGGATGAATGCACAATGGTACGCAACAAATCACTTGAGGCTCTTGGTCGATCCTTGCAAGATTTGCGTAGCAATGTCAGACCATTTGGGAATGCAGTAATATTGCTTGCAGGAGATTTCAGACAAATGTTACCTGTTACTCTTCAATCAATACCAGCAGATGAAATATATGCTTGCCTCAAATACTCTACTTTTTTGTGCCATGTGAAGGCATTAAACTTAACTCAAAATATGCATGTACAGTTGCAGACTGTTCGATCCGCACAAAAATTTTTGCATCACTTGTGGGAAATTGGGTACGGAAAAGTGCCAGTTGATCAGAGTTACGGGCAAAATTCTTTGACTTTTAACTTCTGTAATTTTATTAAATCAAAAGAAGAATTAGTTTAAAAGGTTTTTGACTGAGTGAACGAGCTATTCTTGCAGGTCATAAAGACGTCCATACTATTATTCAATGTAAAATTCCAAGTGAGGTAGTCAAATACAAATCAATCGACACTGTTGTGAAAGCAAGTAAAGTGGTTAATTATCCAACAGCTATATTTGCCAGGGATGCCACCGCATGTATTGCAACTGAAAGTTGGCGTACTAATTATCATGTTGTGAAATATAAACCAATCCAAGCTTTGCAAAGGCACATGGCTTGCAGTAAAAAAAATTAACAAACAATATCATAGAAACAACAATCATAACAGGACTTTTTACAGATGAATATATCTTCATTCCATGCATTCCTATGATTCCACCGGATACATCATTACACTTTAGGAAATTGCACTTTCCAATTTTATTGTCATTTCCAATAACCATCAACAAAGCACGGGGAACAATCTTTATAATTGTGTGGCATCATCTAAGAAAATAGAACAACAAAAACTGTGTACCCATACGAAATGGAAAATTAAACCTATAAGAAACATGCTTTTCCTCATTTTGGAACTTTTCCATTGCGCCAATTTGAGCCACAGCAACGCATGGCAGAGTACAGCTAGTGTATATATATATATATATATATATATATATATATATATATATATATATATATAGCCATATGACTTGGGTGCATTAGCTTGAATCGAAACCGAAATAAAAACTTATGAAAAAAAGTATCTATATACACTGCGTGTTAAATTATTAACGAGATAGCAATTTTTACCAATTTCAGAAACTTCCCAGTAGTTTCGTATCAAAAGCTTCGGAAACGTTGGCAATGCTGAGCTGATCGTACTGTGAAATTTTGCTACTGTTCCGCACAATGTAAACAAGTTGCTGAATTAGGGGGTGTTAAATTACTAACAAGGCAGTGTGTTTCGTCAATAAAATGGGTCCTAAAGGTTGTTTGAGTAGCTCTGAAACGAGAAGTATAACAGAACAGCTAGTAAAAGGAAAAATTAGCCTCGAAATATCGAAAATGATACCATCAAACTGAGAAGAACTTTGTCAATGGCCCTACAAAGGTACGTAAGAGAGCTGACAAAGGTAAATCTAGAGTTGTTTCATTCCGTTCTCTACTCCAAATTAAACGTGAAATTGTTAAGAACTCTGGGCAGACAAATCGAGAAGTCTTTGACCAAGCCGGATTGAAGAATGTTTCCAAAAATACTCGATGCCGCCTTCTGAAAGAAGTGGCAAAGTCTGTTAAGCCTGTGACAAAGCCTCCATTAAAGCAACGTCACATACAAAACCGATTAAAATGGGAAGAGGACAACATGAAAACGGATTTTTCCAAAGTTTTGTTCACGGATGAAGTGCATGTCGTTCTTGATGGCCCAGATGGCTGGAGGAAGGAATGAGACCTAGATGGAAGACATCGTCATAAGCATTTAAGGCGCCAACAAAGTGATGGTGAGATAATGATTTGGGCTGGGATTATCGGAGATACTTTAGTTGGCCTATAGGGAGACCTAGAAGGCGTAAAAATGATGTCGAACGCTTGCAAAGCTTTTCTGAAGGAGCACTTTGAACCATGGCTGAAGAAGCAAAAGTTGGCATTCCGAAGAACTATTATTTTTATGCAGGATTATACTCCCTCGCATGCAGCAAACAAAAGCAAAGTGTATTTGCACCAACTGGGGTTCTCTGGGCTACGGAAGATGGGGTGGCCTGCGAATTCACCAGATTTGAATCCAATTGAGAAACTTTGGAATATCATGAAGCGACGCCCCTATGCAAGTGGACGCCAATTTAAGAGCAAAGATGAGTTGTGGAATGCTCTCCAAGAGGTATCGCGAGGAATAACTGTTGACTAATTTTGTGGAACAACGTCTTTTATAAGTCATTCATAAAAAAGGACCGCATATTCCCTACTAATTATGTCAATGTAGAAATTACTATGTCGTTATTGTGTTCTAAGCATTTTTCCTAGTTCATTTAATGTTTGAAAATTATTTAAATAAACAAGTTATGGGTATATTGTATTTTTTCTGAACCTGTTTCCTGCCATAGTTTCGCTAATACTCATTGAAATACTATTAGTTTCTAACCCGAGTAGCTGAACAGTATTGTAAGCACTTTCTCCAAGTTTCATGCATTTTTATTCACTCGTTCCTTAAATAATTTAAAAAAATGTAAACTCATTAATAATTTGATACGCAGTCTATACATACATATATATATATATATATATATATATATATATATATATATATATATATATATATATAACTTGAGTTCCTTCAGCCATACTCGAAACTGAAACAAAACTTATGAAGAATTCTTGATAATATTATTTATAAAAAAATAGATGACTTAAGTGCCATTAGCTATAATCGAAACTGAAATCAAAACTTATGAAGTATTTTTGGTAAAATTATTTTGATAAGAAATGGAAGTACATAAAAATTAAACGACCCGGATGTAAGCGTGACACAGAAAATAACACACACTTTATCGTATTAATATATAGATAAACTCAAACCTAATTTGGAGCGTGCTGATTTCAAATACGATACACGTTTTCATTCATCACCTTTAAGATTTCAGAGAGACATGCAAGCATATATCCAATCGATTGGAATGTTTCCGTGATAAAAAATATAAAAGATGTTTATTTTCAACACAACACATGCCGTCCAACACATGCCGTCCAACACATGCCTGCATGTAAAACGGATGTTGAACGAATGAAGTTGATTTTTATTGTTATTGAGCATCATTCATTTCGTATTAATCAGATAATCATTGTTGGTATTCGTTTCTCCGATATCTTTCTAATTAGAATTCTTTCTAAAATGATGTCGGTTACTTACGGGAGAGACCATGTGAAGGTTAGCAACACTTCTAAATGAAAGCGTTCTTTATTTGACCCTTCTTCCTTCTTGATGTAAGACTAAAATTAGATGTTGTAACCGTATTTGAGGAGTGCTGATTTCGAATACAGTATGAATTGTAGTTCATCGTATTTTCTATTTCAGATATATGTACATATAAACATCTATGCTTTAATGATTATAAGAAACCTTCTCAACCACTACTAGTCATCACTAATAATACATTACCTGTAAGTATTTCGTTGAAACTCCCCGGCTTAACATTCACAGGGGACATGAGTATGAACAGATACATTGAGAGCATTGCCAAGGCTGCTACGAAGAAGGTGGGTTCTCTTTACCATGCTAGGAAGTTACTTATGCCTGAGAGTATCCTGTATCTTTACAAAGCCATGATTCGCTCATGTATTGTCGCCACATTTGGGTTGGTGCATCTGCTACTAGTCTCTCAATCTTAGACAGGATCCAAAAGAGAGTCGTCAACCTAATAGGTCCCGCACTATCAGCTAGGCTTCAACTTCTGTCCCATCGACGAAATGTTGTACCTTTTACCTGTTTTACAAGCATTTTAATGATAGGTGCTCCAACGAACTATATCCTCGACGTAAACTTCCCGATTAATCCAAGCAGCAAATTTCTCCTCTACACAGTAGAGATCCCCAGATGCTGCAAGGCCTTCTATTCTAATAATTTCTCCCCTAGTACAGCTAAACTTTGGAATTCCTTTCCGGGTTCCTGCTTGCCTGACTGTATTGTAGTGTAATTTCCCCTGCAAATTATATCTCAGATAGTAGCTCCCCTACATCAAAGTTGAACTGTGCCTTGTTTGGGTTGAAAATGCAATTAAAAAAATTAATATAGATTTAATATAAACGGAAAACGTTTGTTCTGCATCTTGTAGAATACGATTTATCACGTCTTTATGGGAGGGTTTGGAAGTCTAGGAACATAGTTATCAAGCAATCGAATTTGTGGTTTCCTTATTTTTCTGCATCCTTCCACTATTCATTCTAGATTAACAACTTTATGTTTTGTATATGTTTTCCTTGTTAGTTATAGTTCTCATATAATAAATTTGTTTGCGCTGATGCGTTCCAAAAAAGTTCAGATTTTGCATTCAAATTTAAATTATAATGTGAAGTTCAACTTGACTTTATTTAACCAAGCAAAACAGTCACACTAAATCTCTCATTTTTGGGGGATGTTGAGTTTTATCATCATCATCATCATCATCATCATTATCATTTATTTTGTGACCTGGATATCCGGTGAGACGACAGCTTTTTCCAACTCTCCCGATCGTCTGCATACCTGAACGTGCTACTCGGCGCCAGTCTTCTCCACTATCGGATTTTGTTCTCCCATCTAGGAATTTTTTAGATGACGATTGCTAATGTTCTCATCTCGAATGTTATTTTCACAATATTTTCATACGCTATCAAAAAATTGACTGAAGTTCATGCGGTATCTTAAGCTTTGTGGGTTGCATTTCCAGTGTTTCTGTGAAACCGAAGGTATCGATAGAAGATGAAAATCATATATACTTCCAATTGAAATAAATAAATAAATAAGTATATGATTCCATTAAATCAGTTCGCCCTGACGGTATTCCTGTTCTAGTGCTCAAAAAGCTTCAACCGGAACTAACTCCCGTGCTTACAAAGCTGTTTAAACGTTGCCTTAATGAATGGTGCCTTCTTAGATATATAGAATACTCGCAGGTAGGAGATGCTTTCTAGCTCGCTAGTTGGGCCCACCTACCTTGCAGCAACTTTCGCAATGTCATCTATTATTTGTTCTAATTCCTGTTTAAACGTCGAACTTTCGAAAAAGGAAGTTATTGCATTCAGTGATTGTTAAGGTCTATTATGATTGTTAAAGAAACAGATTTTTGTCTATGTAGCGAGGAGTTTGAATGATGGTTTCTTAGGTAGGAAGCCATTAGCCATAGCAATCGATGGTTCTACAAAAATTAATATGTTTTTTTTTACACAGTGATCACCACTTATCAAGGCCCGGAAGCCACTCAGGGATAAGGGTTATTGCAAGTACATTACGTTAGTGTGGAGATTTGATGAAGTGTTTACTTAAGGGGGCGGTTCATTAGGAATTTGTTAACGTTGGACTTGAAGACATCCAAGTTGTAGTCCGGTGGGAAGCAGGCAGACGGAACAGAGTTCCACAGGCGTGCAGTTCTAAGAAAGAAGCTTTGTTCATGGAATCCACGTTTTGATTTAGGCACAGATAAAGAGTGGGGGAAATTTTTCACAGTGGATTCAGCTAGACGGGTGTTTTTCGTGAAAGATTGGCGAGGGGGGACCAGAGATTGGAGTTCAGACGAGCACCTGCCATGGAAATAACGATAAAACAGAGACAGGCTCGCAACGTCCCGTCTGTGGGTGAGAGGTTGCAGGGTAGAGAAAAGGGCATCCCCCACTAAGCCACGAAGTCTATTTTGTACTCTGTCAAGGCAGGATAGGCTATTTTTAGCAGCTCCTGCCCAGATATGCAACAGTATTCCATCCTTGGACGTACTTGGCTTTTATATAGATATGTTATTTAAAAACGACGCTTTTTCGTGTACCCGAGTTTCGTCAATCTGCTGATGCTGAATCATTTTCTCTGATTCTTCACCTACTGAAAGATGCTGAAGAGTCAATTTGTGTCAACCAACGGGATACTGACCCAGATTCAGCATAGTAAGTTCGATGAAACCGGAATCAACCAAAAAGACACTGTAATCTGCATAGCTTTGAAATAAAATAACTAAAAAAGACTTTACTTCTTTTTGTTTGACCTATTTTCTCTTCATATTTTTGTATCGATTATTGTTCATCTATCGTCATTCTCTTCTAATATTCCGTTGTATGTATGAAAAAGTATATCAATGTTATGTCTTTTTATGTAAAAATATGAATATATTTGGGTTCCTCCTCACAAGAATCCTGTTCTGATGAAATACGGACGACCACGAACACTTGTTCAGCAAAGCGACTTGCTTTATTCGATCACAGTAGCCAAGGCCACTTAACTACTTCAAACAAACATATTCTTTTCCGGGCTCTATCATATTTTTTATTTTTTTTGCTTTTTCTTTTTATTTGCTTATGAATAGTGATATGACATGTCTTTAAAGGAAAATTTTCGGACGTTTCCTGCGACCTTCATCTACGCCAATATGTTGGCTAATTTTGGCAATATTGCTAATTTAAAAAAAATTCTTCTTATTTCATGCGTAAAAATGATTTTTACTTGAATACATTTAGCATGTCAAAATCTTTTAAAAATGCATAAAAGATTGAGCTACTGCAGATCGTCTTTCTCGTAAAATGAAAAGGACAGGAAACTTCATGTTTACTCAATGCGATTTTTTTGTTTATCACTACTCTATTACAATCAAAACGTCTAATCATTATTTAAATCAAAAATATATTTGAAATTATATATACATAGTACAGACGGAAAAAAAACTAAATACATCTATTTTACTGCATACTTTGCATAAATTTAACACTTCATAATAAATTAATGTTAAGTGTTATTGATTTTTTAATTATGTTTCTCAAGTTTTTAGAGTCCCGATATGATGTCGAAATGTTGGTTGATCCACGCAGGATTTTGATAATTTTTATATAATTATAGTTATAAAAGCTCTACTAACGTATTGAGCACTTTTGAAAAAAATGTTTTTTAGTTTAATATATTTAAACTTGATTAACAGCTTTATATATATATATATATATATATATATATATATATGTACTCATATAGACTTATATATTATATGTGTATATATATATACAGGGTGTCCACAAAGTCTGGCAGACTTCATGGGCATCCTGTAAATTATGCAGCCAGACTTTGTGGACACCCTGTGTATATATATATATATATATATATATATATATATATATATATATATATATATATATATATATATATATATATATGGAAAATGACGTGGGAATATTAATTCAATAATTATCATTATATATATATATATATATATATATATATATATATATATATATATATATATATATTAGTAAGTTATAAAATATATATATGGCAATTAAGCTATATAGAATATTTCGCGTTTCATCTTAGCATGTGTAGCTTAATTGCCATAAATATTTTCATAACTTGCTACCTAGCTCTACCTATGTATTGAGTACTGTTGAAGTAAAGAGTTTCAGTTAGGTGAGGGGAGCTGAACAAGAGGTTATGCAGGTAACAGACATGCAACACAAGTAGACCATTTGGTGACCTTTCTTCAACTAGGACTGTGGCCTCGGGAAAGCCCATCGGGGATGAGTGCAAGGTCCCTTTCCATGCGCGACATGGCACTACAAACATCCCGATATTATACAACTGTTGATGGAGCAGCCGCTCTAAGCGCTACCAAAGAGTTAGGGCACCTGTACTACCAGTCGGAAACAGCAGCCAGGAACTGTCAATCCGGTACCCTCAGCCCATCAGAAGAAGATAACCTCAATCTAATTGCACAGGCATGCTTGGTACTCAAGCACTCCCAAGTGCCCAGTTATGAGGGGTGGGATGTGTCGGGAGTGGGGGGAACGGCATTCAATGCCCTAGACAAGAAACAAGATCTACCACTAAGTGTTTTGTCGATTCACTTGTGATAGAGTCTCTGCGCCTGACTAATAGGCAAAGAAGGAGTATGGAAGCCGGCGATAGACAGAGCCTATCTACTCCTTAAATACTCATACGCTATCACTGGTAGAATACTTAACATAATTAAATCCTTCTTAGATAAGAGAAAAATCCAGGTTGTCCTCGACGGTCGAACATCTAAACAGTGTGATATAAATGCGGGAGTGCCTCAGGGGTCTATCCTTGGACCTCTATTGTTCCTAATATTTATTAATGACCTCCCCGACAAAACTGCCTATGAGATGGGTGTATATGATGATGACACTACACTCTATAACAGGCATGACAGGAAAACAAACGAACACATATCTAAAGAAATGACAAAAACACTAGAGGGTGACCTCCAATCTGTAGTGGAATGGGGACATAAATGGATGGTCACATTCAATGCTGCCAAGACTAAACTGGTTTCCTTCAATAATTACAAGAAACCTTCTCTGCCACCAATAGCAATGGCCAGTGACTCCCTATCTGAGAGTACATCTTTCAAACTGCTTGGCCTAACGTTCACAGGAAACATGAGCTGGAACAATTATATTGAAAACATTGCCAGGGCCGCTGCGAAAAAGGTAGGCTCTCTCTACCATGCTAGAAAACTACTGACACCTGAAAGTATCCTTTACCTCTATAAGGCCACCATTCGCCCATGTATGGAGTATTGTTTTCACAGTTGGGCCGGTGCATCTGCTACTAGTCTCTCGCTCCTAGACAAGGTTGAAAAAAAGAGTCGCCAATCTTATAGGCCCTGAACTGGCATCTAAGCTTCAGCCTCTGTCCCATCGACGAAACGTTGCATCCCTCTGCCTGTTCTACAAGTATTTTAATGGTGAATGCTCTGACGAACTGCAGACACTTGTGCCCCCACGACGTAGACACCCTCGACAAACCCGACAGGCAGCTAAATCCCACCCCCACACAGTAGAGATCCCTAGATGTAAAAGATCTTTCTACTCCAGTAGTTTCTTCCCCAGAAGTGCTAGACTCTGGAATTCCATTCCAAGTCCCTGCTTCCCCAACTATACTGACAAGCAGAAGTTCAAGTGCAACGTGAACCAACATCTTGCTGCCCAAATCCCAACATAGTGCCCCAGTAGTTGCTGCCCCTGATAGTAGCCCCCTACACCAAAGTGGCAATGCGCCTTGTTTGGGGTGAAAATGTAATTTAAAAAAAAAGTAAATACTTAAAGTTTACGCATAAAATTATACTTTCGTATATTAATTTATGTGATTAAATGAAGTAGTCATATATATATGTGTGTGTGTGTGTGTGTGTGTGTGTGTGTGTGTGTGTGTGTGTGTGTGTGTGTGTGAAAAGTTATGGAATATGTAATTAAAGATTCTTATTATTTGAGTTTATGGGACTACTGTTCTCATTTTGAGTGTCATTTTCGAAACGTTTCGATTAATGTAACCTCCGACCTTCGTGTATCTTTTCGAACTCGGGAATTCGAACGGAATTTCTGACGGAACCCTTTATTTACCTCACGGGGGTGGCATACTCTCATTCCAGCCATAAATCTATTTTCACGAGTTGTAAATATCACTATTTATTACTAGGGCTAGGATAACAGCATATTTCTTTCATTGTTTTGACTCTCGAGTGTGTACCCGTTGATATCTTATATGCTTTTATATAGAGTGATGTGGTTCTCGGTTGATTAACGGTGTCTAACTGTGTCGGATATATACCCGAGTGTCAAAACAATGAAAAAAATATGCTTTTGTGATATCCCTATTTATTACTAATGACTGGATAGAAGTCCTAAGTGATTAGCAATTGTATTTTTCGGTTTCCCACTCTAAGAATTGAGCATTCAACCTTCAAGAGAATAATACTTCTACTATTGATTTTTTTAACTACTCTAACGACTGTGCTACGGATCCTTACGGACAATTCTAGTACGATTGGGGGGGGGCTTACACCTCTTTTTTCTAGGTTCAATTCTCAGTGTGGCCGACCGAAAAATACAATTGCGAATTACTTAAGACCTTTATCCAGTCATGGCTGACAGAACAAGAGCATGCTACCCCTATGAAGTAAATAAATGGTTCCGTTCGAAATTCCGTCCAAATTTAGGAGTTCAACAGAACCATTCCCGAGTTCGACAAGATACACTTGAAGAAGGTCGGAGGCTGCATCGACCGAAACGTTGTGAAAAATGGCACTCAAGATGAGAACAGTAGTCCGATTAATCCAAATAATACGAATAAGCAATCGTCATCTCAAAAATTCAGAAACGGTATAATTGGAGACATTGCGTTTCTCATCATTTTCTACAAATCTAAATGTTTTTAATGCTCTAACATGAATATAATATATATATATAAATTCGTATTCCTGTCTATCTGCTTGTTTGCTTGTTCACAATTTAATTAATATATACAAAGGCACATTACTTTAATGCTTCATTCAGTCCTATATATAGTATGATTCGTGTAAAATAGACGATTGAGAAATGACGTCATTTGAATATTACATTAAGGAAAATCGATTTATTAAATCGCGGTCTATTGTTTATCGTGAGAGAATTGTTGTAAGTGTTCTATTTAGGTTTATTATTTAAATTTGATTTATATGCATAACATATTAAATTTTATTTATTTTTACCAACATCGATTATTTTTATAAAACAGTTTGAGTTATTCCCCTTTCTTCTTTCAAAAGTGTTTGTTTTCTTTTTCGGCGGATAATCAAACTAAAAATAATTCACAGAAACTTTCAAGCATTTTTGGAATCAATTCAAATAAAATAATTTCCGTGATTTCGCAATTAACGTTTTGGTCCAGTGGATTTTTATTTGAAAATAAACAAACAATCCAATTCAACTACGATTCTTTATTTAAAACAAAAACAAACAAAAAAACTTTCATTTACGTTTTTTTACCAGTTTTTTTTCTTCTTCGCATTTTTTTTTTTTTTTTTTGACATCGTAACTGCTAATTTTTTTTCTTCTTTTAATAACACAATAAGTCATAACTCATCATTTTTATAACATAAAACGTGTATTCCGGTTTACACAAATTCTATTTTGGTATTTTTGAAACCGAATTATGACAGTTTGTTTCCTTTGCAACAAACCGTAAAGCAAATCTTTCTAGACTGAGGGAGCATAAAAGAATTTCGCTTAAACTGGAATATAGTCATAAAAAGGTGCTCAATATCCGGAGAATAACTTCTCCTCGTATCCATTCTGCCGAAATATCTGGTGGAGAGTTTGTCACGTACTTCTGCTATTTTAGGGGGGGGTACATATTCGTGTTTTCATTCGTTACATTATTTTTTTAATTTTTGTTGGGGTAACGACAGAGTTGACATATAATAATGAAAAACTGGTTAATATTCTTAGTATAGCAGGTGTGGCCAAACCAAATTCATGTCGACCCTGGCAACGCTGGGTAACCATGCTAGTATAAATATAAACGTAAGAATAAGTAGTGTTTCTTCTGCTGTTGAGTATTTTTTTAAATTTTAGACTTGATAATTTTAGAGATTGCATTTGCGTTTGATGGTGGAATCCAATCAATATTTCATATATATACATAACGTGCACTTGTTTTCCATTCCTTTTTTAATGATACCCATTTGAAAATGCCGAATATACATTTATCAGTCGCTTTTCCTGTTGATTAGCTTTTTCTTTGAATCATTTTAAATAAAATATAACTGTAGAATTAGTTCTCAACGACGTATCCTTCTCTTGTGAAATAGGAAATAACAAATGTACAAACTTCACAACGCAAAGACGTTAAACAACGTCATGCAACTTTCTTCAATTTGAAAATAAAACAAAACAAGTGAAGCATGCATGGTCCCCCGTGAGTGCACAGCGAACGAGGCATAAAAAAATGACTAAGTTCAGCATTTGCCCCTCCCCATTTAGTCCCAAAAGTCTCTAGGGGGCGTCAAATCCTGGTGAAAATGAACAAATGGTGCAGTTTTTTTTAGGCCTTAACATATGTAAATTGGAGTTCTGCACCATGCAAAACTGCTAAATAGTTATACACAGAAAATTTTGGACAAATATGGTAAAATATTCCCAAAAATTGAGTGTTTTTATTAGCCCTAAAAAGAACCCTTGGGGCACACCCAAGAGTTATCGCGAAGTATAGACAAACAAAATTATATACAAATCGTTTAGTTACAACTTTTCAGAAAGTTTTATAAAAATCCAAGGCATCAATTTTTCGTAATAAGTACAAAAGTGTCATTTTTAGCCATTTTAACCCGAAAGGCATCCCTAGGGGAGCAATCGAAGTTTCCCCGGAAAATCCGTTCTGTTACTTTTTTACTCATATCATGTTTAACGTTTGTGCAAAATTTCAAAAAATTCCAAAGCGTAGTTATTGGGAAAAGTAGGGACAGACGAACGGACAAGGGTGAATTTACAGGTCCTTTTGTTGGTGGGACTAACAATGCTTAATATCATTCCGAATAGTCCATTCGCTGTAATCAACGAGAATTAAATGGTAAGCAGCTGTTAATAAAACGCTGTTAGTTGTAATCGTGATCGCAAGAAGTGAAATGTACTAGAAATCTCTGGATACTTATTGTCACTTGGACTCCAGAGATAATAAATATATATCGTTTTTACCAGTAAACGATCGTTCGTAATTACTTGCGTGATAACTCCTATTGAGTAAACAATTATAATACCTACAGAGAATGTAACGTCACATGGTGTTACAGTTAACTTTAGTAATTCATAAAAATGAAACCGTAAAGAAATAAATAAAACTTCGGGTCAACATTTTTTCTTTAAAAAAAAAGGGCATTTATTACCGTTACTCTAAGTTTATCGCTGCCACATATCCACCTTACGTAGAAGCGTTTCTCCTTCTTCTGACTCCACGTCGGCCACAGCCAACCCATTCTCGCTTTCGTTTTACAAGTCCTCTCCTTCGACGCCAACTTTGTTACTCCCCGACCATGTGGTATCCTTTTTTTCTGTTTTCTTTTCGCGCCACTTCCTAATTTACATACGCGTTAAAACGTTGCTCTTGCTGCTAATACAATCGCTTGCCATCCATCCATCGGCTGCTGCTTATATTTTCGCACGTGCTTATACGCGCTCTGTTACAAGATTATACACTTCTGACGCAATACAGGGAGTGAAACTATAAGAACATAATAAAACCGGAAAGTAGGTGAAAATATCAAGAAAGAAAATATCAGAAAATTGAAGAAGAAGCAGAAAATGAAATTAACACGATATCTAAGATCACCGTAATTAAAATGAGAAACTGAAAAGCCACAACGCAGCATATGGGCTCGGATTCAAGAAAATCCTGACTATACAGGAGATATTAACACGAGACTGAAAGTGTGAAGGAGACAAACTGGAATCGGATAGTGATGTAACTTTACATTGCTGTAAAAAAAAAAGGAAATAACACACCAAAGAGCATGTTGCTGTTGAACAGCAAGTCTGTTATTTCTTTTCTTATCTTATTTCAGAAGCGAAGGAAAGGGCAAAACATGATAAAATTTTGCTGCAATTTTTTCACTACAACTATGTAACAGCGGAAAAGAAGAAAAAAGAAAGCGACGTCATTATCCAATAAGTAAATTTATTAAGTGTCAACGGGAAATTCAGTTGTTTGGGCCAACGGGACGATGACGGACTGTCTGGTGGAGTCTAAATAGATTCTTCCTATCAAGCGTTATAAACGACTTGGTAGTACCACGCAACCTTACATGAGTACATACATGTAGTATAAGGCAAATGTTTGCAGAAACAAAGTTAAAATTAATAAACGAACTTGTATATATGTGTGATACTACTGACCTCGATTCTCCTGCCTCTAAGTTTTGGGAGTAAAAGAAAAAGGAAATAGAGAGGTTAGAAGGACAATAGATAGGATAGTGTTCACTGGAATAAACAAAAGAAGATTGACACGGAATTATTGATGAAGGTGTAGCAATTACGGTAACAAAAGGACTGAACAATGGATGTAGATATATTTAGATTTGGTTTATGTGCACTTTGGAAAGTGGCTATGGATTTGCGACAATCAACAAGCTTTTACGGCATTGGGAGCTGTTTGTGGCAACGATCGACGAAAGTCAAGTTTGAATCGTAATGTAACGTTGGCGTTACATACAGACAAAAGGAAATAAAGAAATAAATAAAAATTCATGTCGGCATTTATTTTTTTTAACAAAAGTTTTTATTACCGTTAGAATTGCTTCGGCAACACTTAAAAGTGTCTTGCCATCGTCCGTCTTGCCCGGTGTACACTTTTTCTCTCTGATCCCACGCCGGCCGGAGCCAACCATTTCTCACCATCCTTTTACACGTCCATTTTCTTCAACGTTCACTTTGTATCTCTTTTTCGAGCACATGCTGTCCTTTTTTGTTTCGTTCACACTTCCTAATTTGTATTTGCGCGTTTTTCGGTTACTGCTGCTGTTAATATCCCCGCAAGCCATCCATCGTTCGCTGCTGCTGACATCTTCCCATGCGCTCATAAGCACTAGGTTACAGTAAGTTGAACACTTGATGGCAGTTGGAGATAACTCGTGATTCAGAGCAGATGGTGAAATGATTTGATTACCCGATTTACAAATACAGCCTCGACAGTAGATGTGGATGTGGTCTTTATCATTGAATGGGTGGATGGTGTCACACACGCAACCAGAGTCCAAAGAATA
This sequence comes from Euprymna scolopes, assembly GCF_053919585.1. NCBI lineage: Eukaryota > Metazoa > Mollusca > Cephalopoda > Sepiida > Sepiolidae > Euprymna > Euprymna scolopes. The sequence goes on from NC_136497.1 coordinate 24,602,402, forward strand.
TGTATAGAAAGCATCGGAGTTTGCATTTTCCTTTGGAGCTAGCAAACAGTTGATAAAAAAACCGCTGGCGGAATCTCTAGTGCAAAAACGTTAAGTATTTTTATTTATTTTTTTTTTTTCTAAACTAATCCTAAATGTTTTGTTACATTGTTTTAAATTTGCTTTTCGTGTTTTATGTATTTTGTCTGTATTTCTCCTGTCTTTTTGTCTGTATTCCGTATTATCCGTCCAGCCCGTCTGCTACAAAGCTGAACGTTTTAAAACAAACAAAATGCCGGCAACTAACGATAAAAAAAAAATGCCGGAAATTATTCTCTAGAGTAGATAAACTTAGGACTTTATTTAAGTAGTATACTTAATATATACTATTACTGCAAGCTTGCCTGTATTGAAAATATTTTCTTTTCGTTTTCGAATCCTAACTTATATAGTTAGCCTTATGTTCAAGTACATTCGAAATATAATACAGCGCAAAGAAAGTCACTCATGAAAACGGACCTCCTAAATTAAAACCTTTAAAAATTATTTAAACTCTAATGTAAATTAATATTAAGCAGTCTTTACAAATTGATAATAGTTAATTATTGGATTTTAATTAATTATAAGATGAAACTTTTATGATTCAAACTAGATAGATAACGACAAACTTCCACCCATTAATATGGGAGGGGAGATTATCACCAAAATGTCATGAATTATTAAGTTCGCACCGGACTTACTACTTAGATATAAGTCACTTGTACCCATTCCCCTTTCTCCCCCCCCCCTTTTTTTTTTTTTTTTTTTTTAAATGGAGAGTAGATAATACAGTGGATGTGTTATCGGCAGCTCCAGTAACTCTCGCTTCTCCTATTTTGTCATTCAGTCCTCATTCAATGAGTGATGTTTCTGACAAAGGGTGAAGAAAAAGCTGCTTAAAGGTCGGTACTACTTGGTGAACAGTAGTCTGAGATGTCGGATATTTTTCTGTCTTTGTCTGTCCTTGTTGCCATGTCACTAGTAAGGGTGCTGGAGGTAAACGTTTTGTCTGGGCTGACGTTATCCGCCTGATAGTCAGGGACCCGAACCTTGGATTAACCACTAAGGAGGCTGTCCTATCAGCAGGCGCAAAGTACTGGGACTGCTGTATTGCCATTTGGTGAGTGGATCTGGACCATGCAGTAGTCTCTGGTGGGGCCTCTCGATGCCATACTAGTGGGTAATTGTTACGGCTTTACCTTTTCGTGTGCTACAAATAAAAAAAAAAAAATTTCCTTGTCTTTTTCTCTCTTACTTTCCCTCTCTTTACTGCTCTAACCAAGTATGCCGACCTATTCCACAAATCCCAAAACCTCAACATGAAATATCTCCAGAATAAAAACTCGATTAAACCTAGAACCCCATCTTCCAGCGTAGACCCCTACTACCAGGTCTCCTTCTCCAATATCAGGGGTCTACGTTCCAACCTTCCAGAGGTTGAAACCCAATTACAGGAGACGAAACCGGACATATTATTTCTATGTGAAACTGGAATAGGGCCGACCACTTCCCTAGATGAGTTCATAATTAATGGATACTCCAATTTAACAGCTAAATCTGACTCCCAAGATCGCCATGGGCATGGAATATGTGCCTACATTAAGGATGGCTTCCCATGTGGCAGGGATATCTCTAGAGAAGATCCTAATTTACCCTATATGTGCTTCAGGGTTGCACTTGCTAACACCACTGCATTTATATTTGCCCTCTATAGGCCCCACAACAGCGGAGTTACTATCTTTAAGAGCATATCTGAGAAAATAGACCACATACTGTCTTCACATCCCTCGGCTAACATCCACATCTGTGGTGACTTCAACGTCCATAACGTGGAATGGCTGACCCATTCAAATAAGACAGATGATGAGGGGAGGTTTTGTCATGATTTTGCCATTGCTTATGACCTCACTCAGATTGTTCGCGAACCCACCCGTGTGCCCGATACACCCAATCAATATGCAAGCCTCTTAGACCTTTTTCTTTCAACTTCCCCTGAGCTATGTTCATGTACCGTTCATTCTCCTTTAGGATCCTCCGACCACTCCATCGTATCAGTTAAGATAAAAACAAAATGTAAGAAGCCATCAGACGTACCCCTCCACCGTACTGTATACCGATACTCTATGGCTGACTGGGATAGCTTCCGTACATTCATATCTGATTTACCTCTGCACTCCATGTTTAAAAAGGAAGTGTCCTCTATAGTATCAGATCTGACCGAATGGTTAATTGTAGGCATAGACCAATTCATACCATCAAAAAAATTCCAACAAAAACCTAACAGCCAGCCATGGTTCTCCCCAGAATGTGCTGCTGCTATCGCGCACAGAAATCACTTTTTCCATAACTACCAACGTAATAGATGCACTGAGACTAAAGCTGCTTTCAGGACTGCCAGCAACCACTGCAAAAGAGTAATAAAAAATGCAAGAGAGCTATATGCCCAGTCTGTTAAATCCAAGGTAGCTGATCAGCGGCTTGGTTCCCACCAGTTTTGGCAAATAACAAATAGGATCCTGAACAGAAGTGTGCGTTCTATCCCAACCATTATCAATGGACCAGAGGTTATCTCGTCAGCGTCAGACAAGGCCAAACTATTTGCAAAGAACTTTGCAGCTAATTCTACCCTATGCGACGAAGGCCATCAACTCCCCATATTTCCTCCTATAACACAGAACAAGCTAGGTAATATACAAATATCCGTGCATGAGGTCGCCAAGCTAATAAAAAACCTAGATTCCAGTAAAGCAACTGGCCCTGATGGCATCCCAATTATAGTGTTAAAAAAGCTTCAACCAGAACTTGCTCCCATACTTACGAAACTATTTAAGCGCTGCCTTAAGGAGAAGTGCTTTCCGACCCCCTGGAAGACCTCATTAGTTTGCCCTGTATTTAAGAATTCAGGTGATAAGTCATCTCCCTCTCAATACAGACCAATAAGTCTTCTCTGTGTTATGAGTAAGTTACTGGAATCAATATTAAATAGAGAAATAGTCAACCACCTCAGCAGAAACAACCTTCTTAGTGACACACAATATGGTTTCCGCTCTGCAAGATCTACCGCAGATGTGCTGACGGTTATATCCCACAGGATTAGTGAATCTCTTGACAAAGGCTTCCTTTCTAGGGCAATTGCTCTTGACATATCAAAGGCCTTTGACAAAGTATGGCATAAGGGTCTACTTCACAAGATGTCCAGCTACGGTATAATTGGAAATGTTTTCTCAATCATTAAATCATTTCTCTCCGATAGGCTCATAAGAGTAGTGGTAGATGGACAAAAATCGGAGGCCTGCAATATAAATGCTGGAGTCCCTCAGGGGTCAATCCTCGGCCCAACTCTCTTCCTGATCTACATCAATGACCTCCCTAAACACATACTTAAATCATTCGTTGACATCTATGCTGATGATACGACCATCTACGGCAACACATCAAAGGCTGTAAATGACGAAGTTCTCTCGGATTCTCTCTCCTCTGATCTCGAGCGCGTGGTTCAGTGGGGGAAGATGTGGATAGTTACCTTTAATGCATCTAAAACCAAACTCCTATCCTTACATCATCAACGCTCTGATCCCCAGCTGGCATCAATTGTGATGGGTGGCTCTCGTCTGGGTGAGGCCCCGTGTTTTGACAAGCTTCTGGGTTTGACCTTTACTCCTGATCTGAAATGGAACACGTACATCAAGTCTGTTGCCAAGGTCGCAGGAAAGATGGTGGGATCCTTCTACCGCTCCAGAAGATATCTCACTACTGATTCAATTCTCTATCTATATAAAAGCCAAGTACGGCCAAGGATGGAATACTGTTGCCATATCTGGGCAGGAGCTGCCAAAAACAGCCTATCATGCCTTGAGAGAGTACAAAATAGACTTCGTGGTTTAGTGGGGGATGCCCTTTTCTCTACCCTGCAACCTCTCTCCCACAGAAGAGACGTTGCGAGCCTATCCTTGTTTTATCGTTATTTTCATGGCAGGTGCTCGTCTGAACTCCAATCCCTGGTCCCCCCTCGCCAAACTTTCACGAAAATCACCCGTCTAGCTGAATCCACTGTGAAAAATTTCCCCCACTCTATATCTGTGCCTAAATCAAAACGCGGATTTCATGAGCAAAGCTTCTTTCTTAGAACTGCACGCCTGTGGAACTCTGTTCCGTCTTCCTGCTTCCCTCCGGACTACAACTTGGATGTCTTCAAGTCTAATGTTAACAAATTCCTAATGAACCGCCCCCCTAATTAAACACTTCATAAAATCTCCTCACTAACGTGATGTACTTGCAATAACCCTTATCCCTGAGTGGCTTCCGGGCCTTGATAAGTGGTGATCACTGTGAAAAAAAAAAAAAAAAAAAGAGTTGTTTTATTTTATTCTTGTACTTGTGAACGCTTGATCGCCCTCTTGGCAGCCGCCAATTCGTAAAAGACATCAATATGGTCAGAATCTGAACGAGAGAAGATGAAAGGAGAAATCCATAGCACACAACTTTGGGCCGGCAAGTTGTCGATGGAGGTGACACGTGGCGTCACATATGGATGATTTGAAATTATTAGCAAAACAAAATAAGGGGGGATTAGAAGCATGAATAAAGACAGCTAGAATATTTAATTAGGATATGTGAACGGAATCTCATAATGACAGAAAATATAAAGCTATCCAATCGAAAAACTTTAAGATCGCTTAACGAACACGAAAATAACCTGGGAATTCTAGAAGTGGGCACAATTAGCAAAGGTTGAAGCGATAACGAATGAAGAATACTACAGCAAAACGAAAGAAAATTTTCGAAACTAAATTATAGAGCAAAAAGCTAATAAAAAGTTGAGTACCGCATGTTAATTAATTCTTTAAAATTCTTTAGAATTAATGTAAAATCATAACATGGAATACTTGTGTCTCTTCGTTTGAATTATTCGGCTGATCGAAGATTTTGTCGTTACACGTATCTCTCACAATGGTTTACTCGTTTTTGGTGCTTAAACAAGATATACCAGTTTTGTACATTAATTATGCAATTAATTTCAATAATCGCTTTATTCATTCGAGCCCAACGCTGACAATCAGGTTACAACTAAGCATATCATTGTTAATATAATGGTAAGCCTATTGCTCACGATATTACAGTTCTCCTTGGACTATATTTTCTTCGGACTATATATATTACGTCTTTCGTCCAATAGCTAAAGGATGGTTTGTTCACACCGCTGTTGTTTATCTGATGCCATATCTTTCTACCGTCTCGGAAACTTTTCTCCTCACGATACAGAATTTCTGCTGTAAGTAAACCGTTGATCCCTTTTTCGTTTATAGCAGATTTTAGCTAAGCGCTAATAGATACGAAGTAATATGTTCACTAACCAATTTATCAACTTTCGTATTTAACATGACAATCGTGTGAACAAGGAAAATGGAAGCAAGAAATGTGCGTCACGTGAGGAATTACGAAAGATTTTTAAATGAGTAAGCTACTCGGAGTGAATTGAACAGAACGTATGTGTAGATGAAAATGAATAATGAAAGGTTGTCCCCTCTTTCTCTGACCCAGTTATAAGAACAACTAAAATGAAATAAAAGTACAAACTGCAGTAATCATTTGTCTGTGTTGATTTAATAACAATTAAAGTAAATAGCAGCTTTCAGTGCCAACAAGTCTTAGTCAGGATAATTCAAAGAAGTGGAATCCTGTCACAAGAATGATACGAATATGAAATACAGAAGTCGGTGGTACTCGTCTTATTATCTCTTATGTTTGCAACTTGTTTCGGTAAATAACAGTTTCTGGTTCTCTCTGAAGTCGGTTGTAGACGTGATGCTTGTGAACGCAAGAAAAGCAAATAATTAAGATGTGATTTGGTTCTGCCAAAACCAACAATTGTTCGGCGGCCATACATCTAGTCTGAGATACATTATTAGTCTATGGATAGATCAAACGAAAATATCAGTAAGAACATCGGTAATCGATGAAAGGCGACTACTATTACGTTTTTAGATATACATTTCTGTAGGTCACTATATATATATATATATATATATATATATATATATATATATATATATATATATACTAGCAAACCGCCCGACGTTGCCCTGTCATAAGATATGCTTTAATATGATTTAATTTAATTCATGCATGTTACGTATTTATTATAAAAGAGATAATTCTCTATCGATTATTATATTGAACGTAACAGATACTGTTACATGATAAAAGGGTTGTCCCCTTTTCATGTAAGTAAAAAATAGGGAATTAGTTAGAGTTAAATATGAAATAGGATAGTCAAGGATTCGAACTTGCGAAGCTAGATTTGGAATTGAAAATTCCAATCATAAGTTAAAATAAATACAAAATATTATTGAAATAAAGAATTGCAATTGTTTAGCTTACATATCTGTATATGGAAAAGGAATGTAATAATGAAATTTGTTTCTGTTAAGGAATTTAATCGTCAATTGAAATTGTAAACATAATTTGTAAAAATGTTATTTGAAAAATAGGTTACTGAACTCGGCGTCATGTCAAGTTTGACAACGTGACGCATATCACCAACGTGCTTTATGAGAACATGTTTAATCATGCGATGACGTGACGAGTTCTCAATATAGTTAGAGTTTTTAGATGCAGTTTGGGAGTCTGAGAGAAGAGTCGGAGAGAAGCAGAGAGGTTCAGACCGATTCTCCATTAGAATCAAGACCCCCTCTAGAAGTGAGAGTGTTTTAGATATAACCATGTAAAGAAATTTTGAATTCCTCAAGCGAAATCATGGGCCGGTCATGAAATAAAGGACGTCATCATCTTTGTGTATCTGCGTCTTCTGTGTTCATCATTACAACGAGTAAGGTAACGTGTTTATATTATATGCACAACTGTCAAAACGTAAATGTCAAACGCACTATCTCTCGGTCTATCTATCAAGATATTCATAAATCTCCTCTCATTGAATTGGTTCTCTTGTAGTAACTCGTACACTGTCTATTATATATATACAGAAGTCTCTCTCTCTTTATATGTACTCTGTCTCTATATCTCACCAATGTCTCCATCTCTTACAACATGAACATCTTAAGACATATGTACACATGAACACTCTCTTAAGACTGTCTCTATCACTCTGACTCTTACAAATATGAACAACAACAAATAACATCAGTCCTCTTAAAATAAGAATTACATAACATATACGCGACACATGAACACTTTTAAGACAACCTCTAGATATCACCCTAAAACTCTAATCTCTCACTAAGACTTTCTAATACTAAGACGAACAACAACAATACAGAATATACGTCATCTTAAAAATACAACCGAGTATATAACAATAGTAGTAATATCAAAAATAAATATACATACCTTGGGTACCATCAGCTACAATCGAATCGAAACCAAGAAATATAACTCTCCACCTCCATGCCTCTTAGAAACGTCCCTACGCATATATATATATATATATATATATATATATATATATATATATATATATATATATATATATATATGCATGTGTGTGTGTGTTTCTCTTGTCATCCATTTTTTTAAATGGTATCGTCCGATCGTCGAGGACTAGATGCAAGCAAGCAGAGTTCACAGAGTTATATATATGTATATTCTTAGTTTGTATGTTTGTATGTTTCATTTTCTCTCAGAAACAACTGGGCGATCTGGTTGAAATTTTGTATAGACCTTTGCTTGCTCAGATGCAGCGAACTAATTATTATGATATCCGTCCGATGCACAATTAGGGATTAATGGGAATTAGTATTTAATGCAGAAATGAGCCACAATTTAACCATATTAAACCATCAATTTGTCATATAGCACTCATTCTAAGTTAACAGGCTATAACCTTTACTCATTTTAACGAGCTAAGAAGTTTAATATATTCCCTGGAGTCTGGGTTATAATTCTCTAGCGATTTTCAGTACTCTTTACCTTTTACGATAACAATTCCAAATGACATTGTATTACCGCAACTATTCATTTCTCACCGGCAAAGATCATTGCTCTAAACTAGAATTGTCAATAAACCAAAGCAATGCCCCAATTTCTTTTAACTATTCCAGTGGAGGTCTGTTTAGTGCTTTCTCTCCTCGTTTCTGGGCCCTTCACGACTATTTCGTGTGATGCATTTTTTTTTCTTAAGGGTAACCTAGTTTACTTTGGGGGCATTTATTATTATTATTATTATTATTATTATTATTATTATTATTATTATTATTATTATTATTATTATTATTATATGAGAGCTGAGTTCTAAATGTTTGTTTTACTTAGGGTGTTTTCGATGTGCTTTAATGATACAAATGTACCTTAGTTCTGGGATTAAATTAAGTTTGAAAAAATTCTATTCTAATTCTTCTAGTTAGTCGTAAATTGAAATTAGTGAAACATGTTAGTTATCGCTTACTTAACGACCTCTCTCTCTCTCTCTCTCTCTCTCTCTCTCTCTCTCTCTCTCTCTCTCTCTCTCTCTGAAGATCCTGGTTATGTTTATTAGCGTCTCTAGTTCCTTTTCGGTGCAAAAAGTTTCAGGTCATCTATATACATTGGGTAGTTCATTTTTTCTCTGTATTAGAGAACTTGCATCCAGCTTGGCACTTTTTCAGTATATTGTTCAGGGGCAGCAATGATGATAGTGAATCTCCTTGGAAGATGCTTCTTTATATGTTAATTTCTGTTATGTGTTGTCTATCAGCTGTCAATTCCAGTCTTTTTGTAGTCCATCCATGACATGGCTAAATTCTTTCTTCTTCTTTTTACCTCCTTTAAGATCTAAATGTATAGCAGATCATGTGTTCCTCTCTTTCCTTTGTGGTATCCTTTCTGTTCATCTGGGAGAAGTCTTCGGTTATTCAGGGGGTAGTAGACTTGTTCTCTCAGTTGTGCTGTTAGTATTTTTCACAGTAGGTAAGCACGTGATAGGCCTACAGTTGCTGGAGCGGTTCCTTTCTCTATGTCCTTCTGTATCAGTGTAGTTCTTCCTTTTGTCATCCAATCTGGTGCGTTTGTTTCCTGTATACATCTTCTCATGTTTTGAGCTAGTCTTTCGTGTAGTGTTGTACATTTTTAAACAAGTATGCATGTATCCCGTCGTGTCATGTTGCTCTCCAGTTTGCCATTTTTTATGTGTTTTTTTTTTTTTCAGGATTTCATTCACTGTCCCTTCTTCGTGTTTCTTGTTTAGCCTCTCCCTGCTGGTCACCTTTCCGATTTTCAATTTTCTCCACGTCGTTTTTATTATTATTATTATTATTATTATTATTATTATTATTATTATTATTATTGGCGGACATAGTGCTTTCACACAGGTCATCAAAAATCTGATTGAAAATCTGTGGTGTTCCCTGGAAGCTGAGTGGCAACAAGTTTCCCTAGACGTCCAGCACTCTCTACCTCCTTTGATAGCATTTGCAAATAAATTTGCGTTATCGCAACAGCCTCTCACCATTGATTTATCGATTACAGCGGCCATTGGTCTATACTGGAATTTGAGTGGCACTAGCCTCTCCAAGGTCCCAGTTCTATTATTATTATTATTATTATTATTATTATTATTATTATTATTATTTATACTCACTAGGAATTCTTACATGATCATCATCAGATTACTCACTGGTAACAACCGCTGATGTTCTCTGGAACCTGGATAACAAGTCATAACAGATTTACAGTAATTTCCACTTCTTCCGATAAACTTTGTAAATCTGCCTTATCGCAACAGTCGCTTACCATAGACTTCTCGCTGTCAATACACTTCCCCAACATTTCAGTTCTCTTCGCACTCACACAGTTGAATTTTGGTTAGGCTATTTCTCCTCGGTCTATCTCTCTAAACCCTTCGCAATTCTTTTATTAATTTGTTAAGTGAAAGTACAGATAACCCGGTCGGTTTCTAATGCGAGTAAAATCTAGCCCCCCCCCCACGAAAAAAGGGGTACTCTGGATAATAACAAAACATTAAAATTGCCTCAGTCTCGAAAGATTTCTTCTCTACTGAACGAGGAAAAAAACGGTGAAGTGTAGTTCACCTTCTGTTTCTCTCCCCCTCTCTCAATATATCTCTCTATCCATCTCTTCCTTTCCCTCTCTCAATCTATCTTTCTCTTTATATCACCCTCTTCATCTCTCTTTGAGCCCCTTTCTCTCTCTAACTCCCTCTATCTCTCTCCTTTCTTCTGTTTCATCCCTCTCTGTTTCTAACTCTCCTCCTCTCTCTGTTTATCTATCAATCCCTTTATCTCTCTATCTCCTTCTCTTTCTCTATTTTCCTCTCACTTTCTCTTTTCTATCTATATATCTTCCTCTCTATCTGTCCATCTCTAATCCCTCATCCTATTTTAGTCTCCTAAATTAATTACAGTGAATAAGGCATTGTCAAAACATGGATAAATCCTATTTTAGTCACCTAATTTACTGACTGTGAGAATAGAAGTTATTTGGAAATTACTGCTACCTTGAACAACACCAGAAGTAACTGGTAAAACCTTTCTAATTAAATTGATTTTGGTAGCCATTTGGTAACAAAATGACATAGCCTTAGCCCTTGCTGCATGAGGAATACCTGCGACCTTGCTGCCAAGTAAAAGAATTATTTATTCTACTTTAAAACATTCAATTTTTCAAAAATCTCATGTTCGACATCTCCAAAACATCCAATATGGGGAAAAATATTGCAAAAATGCAAACTTATTGTTTAGGATGAATGCACAATGGTACGCAAAAAATAACTTGAGGCTCTTGGTCGATCCTTGCAAGATTTGCGTAGCAATGTCAGACCATTTGGGAATGCAGTAATATTGCTTGCAGGAGATTTCAGACAAATGTTACCTGTTATTCTTCAATCAACACCAGCAGATGAAATAAATGCTTGCCTCAAATACTCTACTTTTTTGTTCCATGTGAAGACATTAAACTTAACTCAAAATATGCATGTACAGTTGCAGACTGTTCGATCCGCACAAAAACTTTTGCATCATTTGTGGGAAATTGGGTACGAAAAAGTGCCAGCTGATCAGAGTTACGGGCAAAATTCTTTGACTTTTAACTTCTGTAATTTCTGTAATTTTATTTCATCAAAAGAATAGTTAGTTTAAAAGGTTTTTGCAGATATTCAAATTATAAGAATACCATTTGACTGAGTGAATGAGCTATTCTTGCAGGTCAATACAAAGATGCCCATGAACTTAACGCTATAATTACATGTAAAATTCCAAGTGAGGTAGTCAAATACAAATCCATCGACACTGTTGTGAAAGCAGATAAAGTGGTTAATTATCCAACAGTTATATTTGCCAGGGATGCCACCGCATGTATTGCAACTGAAATTTGGTGTACTAATTACCATGTTGTGAAATATAAACCAATCCAAGCTTTGCAATGGCACATAGCTTGCAGTAAAAAAAATTAACAAATAATATCATAGAAACAACAATCTTAACAGGACCTTTCACAGATGAATATATCTTCATTCCATGCATTCCTATGATTCCACCGGATACATCATTACACTTTAGGAAATTGCACTTTCCAATTTTATTGTCATTTGCAATAACCATCAACAAAGCACAGGGAACAATCTTTACAATTGTGGGCCTTACAGTTACACACTGACTGTTTTTTCACATGGACAATTTATGTTACATATTCAAGAGTCACCAAACCGGAAAATCTCTATATCAGCTAAGAAAATGGAACAACAAAAACTGTGTACCCATGCAAAATGGAAATTTAAACCTATAAGAAACATGCTTTTTCTCATTTTGGAACTTTTTCCATTGCGCCAATTTGAGCCACAGCAACGCGTGGCAGGGTACAGCTAGTATATATATATATATATCTTGCTCTCTTTTGCTCTAACCATCTCTGTTTCTCTCTCCCTCGGCCTCTTTCTCTCTTCTAATTATATATATTGTCTCTGTCTCTGTCTCTGTCTTTCTCTCTATCTATCTATCCATATATATATATATATATATATATATATATATATATGACTACTTCATTTAATCACATAAATTAATATACGAAAGTATAAATTTATGCGTAAACTTTAAGTATTTACTTCAACAGTGCTCAATACCTAGGTAGAGCTAGGTAGTAAGTTATAAAATATATATGGGAATTAAGCTACACATAATATTCCGCGTTTCATCCACTCTAGGCATAAGCCTGATGAATCCTAGCGTGGATGAAACGCGGAATATTCTGTGTAGCTTAATTGCCATATATATTTTATAACTTACTATATACATATATATATATATATATATATATATATATATATATATATATATATATATATGTATTGGTCATTGAGATGCATTCAACTACTGTGTGAGTGTGTGCGCGCGCATGCGTGTATGAATAAATTAAGTTAATATAGAATTTACCAAAAAAGATTTGCGACAAGGAACACACAATACACAATTTAGAAAATTCTTTATTCCGATGAGTTTTCAAGAACGCCTGCTTTTGTTCATACGTAAAAACACGTAAATTCTTAATTTAAAGTATTTTCATTGACATTCTTATATTAAGCTCTATTGCGTCTACTGATCTTTTTAATCTGGTTAGGATTATCCTAAATATTTATATTCTTTTGGAGTTTACAGAATTTATTTGTCACGTTAGCTACAAACTGTTGAGTCACACACGCACGCACACACACACACACACACACACATATATATATATAATAAAATAATAAAATATAAATAAAAATTATATATATATATATATATATATATATATATATATATATATATATATATATATATATATATATATATATAGCATTTTTATTATTTGTTTTTTAAATACTAATCTACGGGCATGCATGTTTCGAGGTTTCTAACTCTCTTCAGCGTAGCTTGACTGTGTCTCTAGAAATCGGATCCCGGACCATGTGTAATAAAGTCCAACGTGTTAACCGTCTCTGTGAAGTCCTAGATAATTTTACTGTTTATTTTTATCGTTGTCAAACTTATGCAGATTTCTTGTTGATTTTTTAAAACGATAATACAGTTAAGAAGCGTCTGCGCCTCGAAGATCGTTTTACTTAGAGAATCGTCAATATTTTATTTGGACGTAGATAAATATTTTTTTAATTTATTTTTTATAATTTTTAAAACAGTAATCTATGGACATGCATATTTCGAGGTTCCTACCTCTCTTCAGCGTAGCTTGATTGTGTCTCTAGGAATCGAATCAACAAGAAAAATATATACTAGCATAGGTGCCCGGCGTTGCCCGGGTGTTTGGATGTGTATGCTGAGAAAAAAAAAGAAGAAAAAAACGGTCAATTTTTTTAACTTTGACCCCTATTATAACCCCTTAAAATTTATTGTTTTGGGCTCCAATTAAGTTATTAAGTTAGATCCATGTTTAAGGAATCTATATCTAAAACTTCAAGTGTTTAGACCCAAAACTGACGGAGGAATTTGGTAGAGTTCTCAAAGGTCAAATCGTTGAACTTTGACCCCTTAATAGCCAACTTTCTGACCGAAAACCGATTAAATAGATTTTGCAAATCTCAGTACCCTGTATATCAAATTTCGAGTCTGTAGACTGGAAATTGACAGAGTTATTGCGAAGAAAAATGTTACAGACATACAGACAGGCAGACAGACACACAGACACGTTCACTGTTATATATATACTAGCATGGGTGCCCGGCGTTGCCCGGGTATTTGGAGATGTATGTTGAGCAAAAAAAAAGAAGTGGTCAATTTTTTTAACTTTGACCCCTATTATAACCCCTTAACATTTATTGTTTTGGGTTACAATTGAGTCATTAAGTTAGATCCATGTCCAAGGAACCTATATCTACAATTTCAAGTGCGTAGACCCAAAATTGTCGGAGGAGTTTGGTAGAGTTCTCAAAGGTCAAATCGTTGAACTTTGACCCCTTAATCGACAAATTTCTGGCTGAAAACCGATCACATCGATTTTCCCAGATCTCAGTACCCTGTATATCAAATTTTGAGTCTGTAGACTAAAAATTGACAGAGTTATTGAAATGTACACAGACACACACACACACACACACATACACAGACAGACACATTCACTTTTATATATATATATATATATATATATATATATATATATATATATATACTAGCATTTCAGCCCAGCGTTGCCCGGGTGTTTGGATGTGTACGTTAGCAAAAAAAAAAAGAAAAAAGTGGTAGTAGGAAGGCAGGCTCGAACCCGTACCGCAAAAGGAGGAAAAGAGCGGGGTAAAATCTAACGTTTATGCTGTTATGACCACCGCCAAACCGAAAGCGACATTTTTAAAAATTGAGGCTAGACAATCTAAAGGATAGGATAACTTTAAAAAATATCGGCGGTGACCCCCCCCCCTGTAGAAAATTGCCTAGTTAAAGGGGAAGATATTAATGTTTTTAGCCAATTTTTCGATAGTTGTCGTATGAAAGGTCGAACTTCAAAACGATACTGATCTTGGTAAAATCCGTCGCCTCTATTGAAAGTTTAAGGCAGACATGCAAACAGACATACATACATACATTTATATATTGGTAACTAAAAATTTTCGACCCAAACTGATGAAAAAGCTTGCCCTATCTCTGAATATCCTTTATGTAAAATTTCAAATGTTTAGACCAGAAATTGTCTGAGTAATTTGGTGGATACCGCAGAAGTCAATTTTTTTTTAATTTGACCCCTATAATGACCCCTTTACATTTATTGTTTTGGGATCAAATCAAGTTATTAAGTTAGATCCATGTCCAAGGAACCTATATCTACAATTTCAAGTGCGTAGACCCAAATTGTCGGAGAAGTTTGGTAGAGTTCTCAAAGGTCAAATCTTTGAACATTGACCCCTTAATCGCCAAATTTCTGGCCAAAAACCGATCACATCAATTTTCCCAATTCTCAGTACTCTGTATATCAAATTTCAAGTCTGTAGACTAAAAATTGACAGTTATTGCGTAGGAAATGTACACAGACACACACACAGACACGTTCACTTTTATACTTATATATATATATATATATATATATATATATATATATATATATCATTCAAACACGGTAGTATTTGAATATATGGCTAATTAGCAGTTCTAGTCATTTAGACCTGCATTAAAGCTTTACCGCTCACTCATTTTCGACCAAATTTCAAACAATTATTACAGTTTATAGATCACCTACTCAGCTATATTGTGATTTTTTTTGTTTTAATTTTCGTTCAGTAAAACAAAAGTTATGATGAATTTACTTGTGTTCAAAATCGTAAACATTCGAAAGGAGGTGAGTAACGTTTCATATGATTTGTTTCCATAGCAACCACGTCGCTTCAGCGACTAGTATTGCTACTACTACACCGTTTTTTTCGAAAGAGAATTAACAAGTGAAGCAGAGAGAATGAAAGCAGACGAGTGTCGTACATTGTTTGTGTATGTTATGTTTATGGGGGGGGGAAATAAGAATGAAATTTAACAAAGAAAAAGTGAATTTTCTGGAACATGGAAAAATCATGGATTACAATAAAAAAAATGCGAACATCAAAAGTAATATGGTGAATGCTAAAACATGGGAAAAGGACATGATATTCTAGTAACAATATAATAAATTTATAACATAAAATATTACAGGATTAAGATTTTTTTTAATTCAATTAAAAATTATATAATTTATTCTTAATGCTGCAATATTTTAAGTTATAAATTTATTGCATTTTTACTAGAATATCTTGTCCTTTTCTTTTCCATGTTTAAGCTTAACCATATTGTTTTTCATGCTCGCATTTTTCTATTGATATATATATATATATATATATATATATATATATATATATATATATGTGTATATATATATAATTATTTACTATAATAATTAGTAAATTCCTACTATACTTATTTACTATAATATAATTATTATATATATATTTACTATCATTAATTATTTACTATAATATAATTATATATATATATATATATATATATATATATATATATATATATATATATATTGTGTATTTAGGTAGCATGTTTTCATTCAGACAAGTATTGATGAATTACACGGTGTGTTTTTGCTTAATGAGCTTTCTTTGTGATTTTACAATTTTTCGAATTGTCGTTCTTATTTCTCAGTTGAACTTGTTCAATAAAGTTCCATAGTTGTCTTGGTACATCTGTTTTTTTTTTTGTTTTTTTTTTTGCTGTTTATTTGCAAGTACTTTCAACTGAGTTTCAACAGTCGTCTTCAGGCAGTTTTTATTATTGTTCGTTTAAAATCTGGATGGAATCATTCAATTCGCTAAATAAAGAAAGAGAAAAGCTTCTTATTTAGTTATTTTCCAAAAAGATTCATATTAGTCGATTAATTTCACTTTCTCTGTCTTTAATGGCAATAGCGATAAACACAACCATTTATAGTTATTTTGGCATATAAAATTGTTTTATTTGATCAACTGAAATTCAACTTTTTCGTTTATGTCCCTCATTATATAACCGATTTTAAGAGAGAATTCATTTTCATTTTTATGCTTGCACAAACTCAGATCCCCTCATCAAAAAAAAAATATAATATATTCGGATTATTAATATTCATCGGACTACTATTCTCATCTTGAGTGTAACGTTCGGCCTTCTTCAGTTGTATCTTGTCGAACTCAGGAATTTGGACGGAATTTCGAGCGGAACCCTTTATTTACTTCACGGGGATAGCGTGCACTTGTTTCGTCAACCATGACTGGATAGAAGTGTTAAGTAATTCGCAATTGTATAATTGCAAATTACTTAGCACCTCTATCAAGTTGTGGCTGACGGAACAAGAGCACGCTACCCCCGTGAAGTAAATAAAGGGTTCCGCGAGTTATAAATATCACTATTTATTACTAATGACTGGATAGAAGTCCTAAGTAAATCACAATTGTATTTTTCGATCGCCCACTTTAAGAATTAAACCTTCAACCTTCAGGAGAATAATACTTTTACTATTGATTTTTCAACTACTCTAACCGCTGTGCTATGGATCCTTGCGGACAATTCTAGTACGATTGGGGGGGGGCTTAAACCTCTTTTTTCAAGGTTCAATTCTCAGTGTGGGCAACCGAAAAATACAATTGCGAATTACTTAAGACCACTGTCCAATCATGGCTGACGGAACAAGAGCATGCTACCCATGTGAAGGAAATAAATGGTTCCGTTCGAAATTTCGTCCAAATTCTTGAGTTCGACAAGATACACCTGAAGAAGGTTGGAGGTTACATCGACCGAACCGTTGTGAAAATGACACTCAAGATGAGAACAGTAGTTCGATGAATCCAAATAATACGAATAACAAATCCTCATCTCAAAAATTCAGAAACGTCATAAAGTAAGCTTGTCTATTCCTAATGAATAAAATATGGCCATGTTCATACACATTAAATTTTCCCTTAACATTGGAATAGATCAAATAACACCATGAAAATAATCTCTTTGTTGTTTTTCATCAAATTACCAAAATGAGAAATAATACTTGTTTCTTGGCTTTTCAGTAAAGAATACTAAATTGCTGCCCGGGAACGGGAAGTATTTTGCTAGTACATAAACGAAAACATTGCTGTGCAGATTTCGAGGTTTGCCGGGAACCACGTAATTGAAATTTTCACCTCTTACGCTTATCATATTTTGTTTTGGAAGAATGTGCCTGTTTCTTCTTATTATTAATAATATATCATCGTCTCTGATAAGACAAGTTAAAGTATCTATTCTTACCTGTAAAAATATTAATTTCTCGGCGATCAGCGCCCATCTTGTCCAAACAATATAAGTATCTTTTGAACAGTTTCTTTCCATTCACTGAGACTTTGTTCATTTCAAGCCAATACATTATTCCTTTCCTGTCGATGTCTTAACATTTTTAATTTGTTTCATTCCTCAGGCAAAAAAAATTGGGAATATTTTGTTATCCTTTGTTCTTGTAGTGGCTGACTTATTAATCCTGTCAATAACTTTGCGTTTTATAAAACCATCTGTGCCGTTATTTTAGGGGGAAGGGCTTCTTCAGCATTTATTGAGTTTTTCTCTGCGAGTCAAAACGGAGTTTGGTAAAAGATAAGCACCTTATTTTCTTTTTCTCTATTGTTTCTATTTGAATTCAGAGAAATATTAGTTCGTAAATGGCGTAAACACGTATCATGTGTGCACTTGTGCAACAGGCCAGAGCCACTTCTAACACACACACACGCACACACACACACACACACACACATACAGATATATATATATATATATATATATATATATATATATATATATATATATATATATATATATATACTAGCATTTCAGCCCGGCGTTGCCCAGGTGTTTGGAGGTGTATGTTGAGCAAAAACAAAAAAGCGGTCAATTTTTTTAACTATTATGACCTCTTAACATTTATTGTTTTGGGCTCAAATCAAGTTATTAAGTTAGATCCATGTCCAAGGAACCTATATCTAAACTTTCAATTGAATATACCAGCAGTTCAGAATTCATTGCAATTGAGCAAAATATGTATGTATATATTATATTCAAACTCCAAATAAAAAGCATAGTAAAGAGTATTATAAATGTTTACAGCTGTTTTAATTCAGTGTTTATTTTAAGTTATAAAAACAATTATAGACAGCATTCTGCTGGACACACTTTTCTTCATTCTTTGGTGAAATTCCATGTATGAAAACTTATGTGACAATATAATTTTATCTGCAAGATACATTGAGCTTCTTGCAAATACCAATGTCAGCAATTTTCGTTCAGATGTTCAGATTTTGACAGATGTAAGCTGCAGTCAAGGCAGTTCATAAACAGATAGAGTGCTGTAGTATCACCCTGAAAACACCAGGACCAAAAGAAATCGGTGTCTCTATCAGTGATCGTAGCATAGATTATTATGTTATACAAGATCATTATTATAACAACAGTCTCATATGTGCCAGAAGAGTGTTTTTATCTTTTCCCTATGTGTTAAATTGAAACTCTTCGAGAAATCGCGCGTACACTTTCTATAATTCATAAGATTTATAAAAACATTGATTTATTTTTACGAAAGTTAAGCACTTTCTCAATTATACTAATGTATACTCAATTATACTAAAGTATACTCAATTGTACTAAAGTATACTCAATTATACTAAAGTATACTCAATTGTACTAAAGTATACTCAATTATACTAAAGTATACTCAATTATGCTAAAATGCCATTATTTAATACACGTGCACTTAGATCAACAAACCAGCTTCCAGAGCCGACTACCTCTTCTGTTGAACATAACATAGACTTATTTTGTATCTAATAATATCGTCTTTATCACGATGAACTCGGCCTATAGCATCCTGATGATGGAGTGAGTGATTTTGCTTGAAAAATCCCCAGTAATTCTACACCTGGAAGTGTAGAATTGCTATTCTGTCTACATGCACCGAAGACACTAAACAACAAAAAAAATCCAATCCAGAATGATAGCGGTTCCATTCCATGAAATCCCTGAAGTAAGAGCAATTTCTTCCCACAACCCAACCAATGGTGAATGAAGACGATGTCATCATTCTGTACCTTTGCTTGGAACCAGATGCTAAAACATGACATCTTAATTTTAGGAGGGGACATGAGTGCTCAAATAGCTAAAAACGATTTTCATAGGCAGGACTATCATGATATGAAAAATAGAAACGGTGAGTTATTTTATGGCTTGAAATGTTCTGAACACTAGATACCAAAAACGATCTAGTAAACTTTCGATAAAAACTCAATTGGATTTTAAAAAATCGACTCTGAACATCATATAGTTGACATTGTCTCTTTAAACCTTAGATCCGCCTCAGTCTAAGAAAATACAAATATAAAGGTATTCTAAAAGATACGAATCGTCAATATTTTCAGACACCAATATCTGTAATCAATATGAAATCCTACTGAGAAACATATTCGATGTAGAAGAAATGGCAACCTCAGCAAAGGATAAAGTTAATTGCCCAGTTATTTCTTACAAAGAAAAGCAAAAATACACTCCATTGAAGACGAAAAAATATACAGTGCGACGGCGAGTTTACCAAAGACATTAAATGCCTTAGCTATTAGGTTGATAATTTCATATCTATGTGTGTGTGCTGTCAATTCTATATCTACACAACTTAAATCTACAGAAACTCTATCTAAGATATTGTACGTACAGACTCATAGTTAAGAATGGCGTTATAAATATTCAGTTTTGGAAAAGATAAAGGTCTTCAAAATATAGAGGCTATATTTTAACTTATCGCCGTTTACTGTATATTTTAGTTTTCACTTTTAATTCGCATTTTCGCTACTTCGGACTTTTACTTCAACACCTGATGATGATTCGTGGACGAATCGAAAGCGCTCGTGACAGCAACAACTATGGAACTTTTATTAATATTTTTGATTTTGATACAAAAAATATACGAAAAATCGAAAAATTAAAAAAAAAAAAAAGAATCATATACAAAATGTCTCTGTTACATTTAATAATATTTGCTCGAGTATATATATATATATATATATATATATATATATATATATATATATATATATATATATATATATATATATATATAATGAACTCTTCCATCGATTTCGACTTATGAGTGTCTGACAGTTTAATGATCAGTTCGGATGTTTATGTCGGAGACGAAATTTAAGACCAGCGAGTGATCTGCAAACAAGATCACCAATCAGGCACCATTGATGACATTTGGAGATTGCTTGTTCTTTGTGGCACGTATGTTTTTCCTTAATCATTTTTTTTTTTTAGTTTGTTGATACAGTGTGCTTCTTGCACGTGCGACTCCATTTGTTTCTATCAAGTGCCAAGTATATTGAGGGCTGAAAGATTGTATTTAAGTTTGTGTTTGTGTCGTTTAAGATGTTTGTTTTTTTTTCAATTTTCGCCCCAAACAAGTCACAATGCCACTTTGAAGTAGGGTGCTACTATCGGGGACATAATTTGCGGGGCATTATGAAGGATGATGAGTAGAAAGATGTTTGTTCACATTACACTTGGACTTCTGCATATCAGTACAGCTGGGAAAGCAGAATCTCGGAGGGAGCTCCAAAGACTTGCAGTTCTGGGGAAGAAACTATTGGAGTAAAATGCTTTCTTACACCTAGGGATATCTACTGTAAAGGGGTGGGACTTAGTTGCTTGTCGGGTTTGTCGGGGGTAGTTGCGTTAGGGAGGTACAAGTGCATGCAGTTCGTCAGAGCATTCAACATTAAAGTATTTGTAGAACAGGCAGATGAATGCAACACTTCGATGGGACAGTCCAGAACCTATCAGGTTGACGACTCTTTTGAATCCTGTCCAGGAGTGAGAGACAAGCAGCAGATGCACCAGCCCAAATGTGAACCAATACTCCATACCTGGGTGAATGGTGGCCTTATAGAAGTACAGGATACTTTCAGGCGTAAGTAATTTTCTAGCACGGTAGAGAGAGAGCCCACCTTCTTTGCAGCAGCCTTGGCAATGCTCTCAATGTGTCTATTCCAGTTCATGTTCCATCGGCAAATATACCTATCTCTGAAACAATTTTATCAGGGAGGTCATTTATGAATATCAGGAATAATAAAGGTCCAAGGATAGACCCCTGAAGTACTCCCGTATTTATATCATATTGTTTAGATGTACGACCGTCAAGGACAACTTGGATTTTTCTCTTACTTAAGAATGATTTAATTACATTATGTATTCTTCCAGTGATACCATATGATCTAATTTTCCTTAGAAGACCATCGTGCCATACTCTGTCAAAAGCCTTAAATATATCAAGGGCTACCGCTCTGCCCTCTACTGTTTTGTCCAGTGAATGGTATATACGTTCAGAGACTACAGTAAAGATATCTGCTGTTGAACGGGAAAGTCGGAGAGAGAGTGGTGTGCCGGGTCCAGTGTGGAGTTTGAGGCAAACCGACTGGCAAGCAGATTAGCTTTGTCGGTTGCGGTGCAAGTTGAATGTTTGATAGTGGGGGAATCGTTGACTGCCCATTATTTACTATAGTGTTGTAGATTTTCCAAAAAGCATGGGTTCCTAATTTTTGTGCTTCGATGCATTTTCTGGTAGTTTTAGGTGTAATCTGTCTTGGCTATTACTCTCTTATAATTATTTCTGGCTTATATATATTTCTGTCTGTTTGAACTGGACTTATGTCGATTGAATTTGCGGAACGCATGATGCCTTTGAGTAATGTCAGCTGCACAAGCAGAAGTAAACCATTGGGGAGAGTGGGGCTTGCTATAGAATTTCCATGCGGGAACATGTGCTTCAATTGCAGGTTTGAACCATTCAGTGGTCTCATTCGCACACTGTTCCGCTGGAAGAGAAAGGATATTTCGTCATGGGGCATCTCCGATGAGTTCCCTGATGTCTTTCCAGTCGGCCTTTTTGTAATACCTTGTTGTTTTGAGTAGTGGGTCTTCAGTTTTAGGGCGAGAATTTAGGGTGATTTCTACCATTATCACAGCGTGATTAGCATTCCCGAGTGGGCTGCGGGCATTTCTTGTACAATCATCGGGAACTGTTGTCAGAAATAGATCTCGAAGTGAGGCATGTTGATCTTGCTGGTCTGGGAAACGTGTCGGAAATGTAACCGTCTGAGATAAGGAATGGGATATAGAGAAGCTACGTGTTGTGCTACCAGCTATGTCTGTGTAATTAGATAATCCAAACCAGTTACTGTGGTGGACATTGAAGTCACCAAATACATGTACTTGTGCACTAGTATCGAAGGAGAGTGCTATATCTATGATGTCAGAGAGTCCTGGATTGAGGGAGAGCGGTAGAGAAAATAGAAGTAACTGATATTATGTTGTATATTTAGTCTAAAGAACATAAAGGCCTGGTCGTCTGATTGTAGTTTTATTTCTCTAGTCAGGTGAAGGGTATTACGAATATAGACTCCAAGTTCATACATATGTCTGTCCGAGTCCTTACACTAGAGTGGGAGATAACCAGGCATGTTAAAGTGGTTAGAGGGAATGGAGGAGTGAAGGTTAGTTTCACTTAATGCTAAGATATCCGGGGTGTTTTCAACATCATCTAAGTTAGTTCTAAGCCCGCGGATATTCGTAAACGCAAGCCTCAAGGGAGGAGGCGGGTTGGTTTTCTTTGAGATTGGTTTTGGTTTAAACGTATCTTTTGCTTGAGGTGTCATTTCATTTTACTTAATTTTAAAGTTTCAATAACGGTGAGTGAGTGACGGATGCTGGACAAGTGGATATGCTGGAGAGCATATTAGACAAGCAATAAAAGGATATCATTAGCTGTTCTCACCCACAGGATTGTGGCCTCAGGAAAACCCACCGGGGATGAGTGCGCGACATGGCACTACAAACATCCCGATATTATACAACTGTTGATGGAGCAGCCGCTCTAAGTGCTACCAAAGAGGGCTCCTGTACTATCAGTCGGAAACAACAGCCAGGAAACTGTCAATCCGGTAACCTCAATCCATTAGGCAAAGTCAGCCCAGTCCAACTGCACCAGCATATATGGTACTGAAGCACCCCACTGTGTCCAGTTTAGGGGGATGGAATATAGTGGGAGTGGGGAAAAGCGGCGTTCATTGCCTTCAAGAAACAAGGTCAACCACTGGGTGATTCTGACGAGTCTCCGTGATAGCACCTTTACGCCTAGCTAATAGGCAAAGAAGGTGTATGAAAGCCGGGCGATAGACAGAGCCTATCTCCTCCTTAAGCAGTTTAGGTTTGCCAACCGGTGATTTGTTTGAGTCACCAGCTCTAGGAAGGTTGTCGTCCAGGACTGAAGAGGCCTCCCTCCCGTAGGTTAAGCTTCAGAGTTTTCCTTCTCCTAGACGGATGACCTGGGAAAATCTACGGGTCCATCAACACCGAGAGGCTTCGCCCCGCGCCTTGGTCCTAATCCAGGTATTTCTGCGACCCCGCATGGGTAGTTAATATTAATTGATTATTTAGGTTAACATGTACTGAAAAATTTCACTCCTCAAAGTGATTAAAAAGGAAATTACTATGCTTTCCATTTTCATTTTTAATGGGAGAGGGGATAGGTAAAAATTCATGCAGTGGAAGCAACTACATTTGCAACAGCATTGGTTTGAGAGAGACGAATTAATGTATGGTTAGATATAGTTTTGTAAGTTCAGGAATAGGATAAAAGGTATGATCTACTTAATATTAAAAATTAAAATTTGGTGCCCAAACTGAGTATTTAATACGACTGAAAGATAAGATATATGCTCAATATAGATACAAGAAAACATTTGATTTGGAGTACAGTTTAGTACAGGTGTACCTGAAAGATATAGGTTATGGCATATTCTGTAAGTATAGTTAAATATAGATGGATGGATAAGTGGCATGTTTTCAGTGTATGCAAATGCATGGAATTTTAGACATTGAGTATGTTGTCTTCAGACTTATAACAAAGGAGGATGGCTTCGCCTTTCTCTTAATATCCGGAAGTTTGTATTACAATGAGTACCGGTTCAGTTTGTGCATAAATTATTACAATACTATCCCCTATTAAAAGAAAAATATTAAAGGTTGCTGTTCATTATAGATCACTTTAAATCTATGTATAGGACTATGGCTAGTAAGTATTTACTTTAGAAGCTTAGTTTTGGGTTAAGAGTATAATCAAAAGCATGCCTAAGAAATCTTTAGGTGTTAATGTGCATCGATTTACGAAAAGTCAATCTATTAAGGTTAAGGGCTGGGAGCTAGGACCCCTTTAAGTTACGTGCAATGGATTAGATTTAATGGCAATTTAGGAAATAGAGCAGTTGGTTAGTTAGTGATCAGGAGAGAGGATTTAAATAACAGTGCAGTATACTTACACGTTAGGGTATAGCGTTTGGGGTAGTGTTAAAAAAACGTTTGTCATGCAAAACAGACAAAGGCAGTCATCTTGGAGGCAAAGTATATATAGGATATACGTAACATACGAGCAGCGGTATTTTTGTGGTTTTGAGACGAATTATAGGTACATAGTGTCGTGGTTCATTGTTCAAGTCCGTAGACTAGGTCAGGCACAGAGCACTTCAAGGGAGTCTCTGATATTGTAACTGCGTCTATCTAATTATTTAAAAGTACTTGAATAGAGTATCATGAGGTGATATAAGGAATAACATGAGGATTAGATATACGATCACTGGATGTTGACCTGCTCGGGAGAAATTTTTGTATTTATTCAGAAGAAGGTCCTTGTGATATAATATTTGAGAAGTTAACAGTCCGATGATACTGAAAGTAAGTTGTGAACGGATGAGGATCCACTATAGGCGATTAGATATAGACAGCAATGTGGTTATAGTTTAGTATATACGAATTGTACATATTAAGTACACTGTTTAAGTTCTATCTTCTATCGTAAAAGGAAATCCGTTTGTAATACGGTTGACTAATTTGTCAAGAAAAGAAGCGTGTAAGGTTGTTGGAATAGACAGAGCTTATCTAATGTTTTAATGATATCAGTTTACAGACAATTGTACAGATTGATGAATTGCTGACTAAGGCATAGGAACCCCTCTTCCTGGTGTTTCGGTGAAGTGACAGATCAAAAGCATAGGCTTTATAACTAGGAAAACACACACCCGGAATAGGTGTCCGGAAAGTAGATGGCAGTGTGCGAGGGGGGGTCACTTAGATTTCTTATTTATTTAATTAATTTTCTCTAATTTTTTATTTTTATTTAATTTGTTTTTGTTTTTTTTTCTTAAATTTTTTTTAGCACTAAAAGTCACCGGGGACATGTACCAGAATTTTGCCAGGGTCACCCATACTGAATTTATATTAAAAATAATGGGTTCCACATTTTGGCCAACTTTCAGAAAAATTTAATGGATGGATCAAAAGTTATGGAACACAACTAATCATTTTTGGCCATTTTGTATTATTTTTAACCTCTTTGAGCCCCTGGAATGCAACGGGAATTTTCGCAACAAAAAAAAAACAAAACATTTTTTACTGTGCATATAAATTTAATGAAATATAATTTGTGCCAAAATTTCAGGAAAAACTAATGGACGGTTATCTGGCAATCGTCCGGAATAACGGACGCCACTGGAAACATAGGTTTCTCTACGATAAATGGGGGAACCAAAAAAGTCTTGCTCTGAGGAAAATATTCTTATAAAATAAAAGGTCTCAGTTTGTATATAAAAACCAAAAAATTAAAGAAAAATAACTGTAAAGTATTCTATACGTCATTCTCTGGGATTAATACCAACCAACAAAATGAGCTGGACATTTATTGGTTACAACATTTACCATTCGCTAAAACATGATTCGCAGCACATGTTTACAGGTAGATGAACTAGTAATAGATAATAATTGCTAAGTTCACTATCTATCAGAATTTTTGGGATACGTTCATCGCTTATTCCGACGATGTGGCGAGACCATCTAAGCTGTGATTGGATAAGTAATGTTTCAATATCCCTAATCGTGTATTTTTCAAGAAGTTCATAATTTGGGACTTGATTTTTAAGTGTGTAGCCATATGTAGTACAAAGGCATCATTTATGGTATGGTTGATTTATATGTGACCGGTGGAGGTTCTAAGTTTTAGATCCAACAAAACGTTGAGAGAACTTTGAAACAACTTTATAAACCTGAAACTTTGTGTCTAATCGGATATCTCTATGATTCCACAGCCGATGACGGGTTTACCAGACATTATATGCCCTGGCTATTAAGTTGACAATTTCATATATATATATATAAATTATTATTATTATTATTATTATTATTATTATTATTATTATTATTATTATTATTATTATTATTATTATTATTATTATTATTATTACAATTCTAACCTAAACAAGGCACATTACTACTTTGATGTAGGGGGCTACTAACAGGGACATAAGCTACATGAATACTATGTAGGGAGTTGGGCAGTAATATGTCGGTTTACGTTACACTTGAACATCTGCATGTCAGTACAGTTGAGGAAGCAGGGACCCGATAGGGAGTTCTAAAGTCTAGCAGTTCTGGGGAAAAAATTACTGGAGTAGAAAACTCTCTTACGTCTAGGGATCTCTACTGTGTAGGGGTGGGATTTGACTGCTTTTCGGGTTTGTCGAAGGTATTTACGTCGAGGGGGTACAAGTGCTTCAGTTCGTTGGAGCATTCACCATTAATATACTTGTAGAATAAGCAGAGAGATGCAATATTTCGTCGTGGGACAGAGGCTGAAGCTTAGGTGACAGTTCAGGACCTATCAAATTGGCGACTCTCTTTTGAACCTTGTCTAGGAGCGAGAGACTAGTAGCAGAAGCACCAGCCCAAATATGACAACAATACTCCATACATGGGCGAATGATGGCCTTATATAGGTACAGGATACTTTCGGGCGTTAGTAGCTTTATATATATATATATATATATATATATATATATATATATATATATATATATATATAATGAAAATTACAATTGAATTTACCAAAATGATCCAAGATAGTAAAATTAAAGTAAATTATAAATATTAAAGAATTAATATTTACAAAATTATCTCAGGCAGATATAAAAGCTCGATAAAACCAAATAGGAAATAGAGCTTATAATATGAGCAAACAAATCTTTGACTTACTTGTTGTTTCATTAAATACTTCTGCATGC
Organism: Euprymna scolopes; assembly: GCF_053919585.1. Lineage (NCBI taxonomy): Eukaryota > Metazoa > Mollusca > Cephalopoda > Sepiida > Sepiolidae > Euprymna > Euprymna scolopes. The sequence goes on from NC_136497.1 coordinate 24,630,030, forward strand.
AAAATCCGATCGCGCATTTTGCTAATTCCTACCCTCTGATGAGAATGAAAGTATTTCTTCGAAACTCCGCGGATTAAGGACTATCCATTTATCTAGTGTTTCCTTTTCAGATTAAATATGTTTTTAACTCATTTCAAAGTGTTTTTTAACATATTTTATTAACTGTTTGCTCATATGTATATATATATATATATATATATATATATATATATATATATATATATATATAGTTTGGCTATACGTAATGAGTCGTCAGTGATTGGCGTGTTCGTACTCTACTGACTTAGCAAACGAAACTGTTGTTGTCCGTGATAGAAATTATATCGTAAATACTGTTCAATTATCTATACGTTTACGGTACTGACAATCGAAAGTATTCAAGTCTTGTAAAAGGAGAATAAGATAGACATACAAACATACAACACACACACATACACACAAACACACATATATATGTGTGTGTATGTATGTGTGTGTTGTATGTGTGCTTGTGTGTGTGTGTTTGTGCATATATATATATATATATATATATATATATATATGTATATATATATATATACGTCTAGCCACA